>NC_142945.1:8328902-8333902 GCF_046866305.1 Octopus bimaculoides | reverse complement strand
TTTTTCTTATTTTTTCTTACGAGAGAACAATCTAGTATTTTTAAATTCATTCGTGCATCCCTCAGTATTTCAGACTGCAACACGCAACGTACCAATCTTTAACATTGGCGCTCTTTAGTACTGATCTGTGTTATATAATAATTCTTTCAAATTCATATTCAGTTAAATAAAGAAATATATCCTTTGATCTTTTACTCCGTCAAAACTTCAAAATATTTCTCGGTGATAGTGAAAGGAAACCTATAGACATTTTAAAATGGCTGAAATCATGGAGGATAAAAAGCACGTAAAAGTCAAAATATCGTAACAACCTTTCTCTCTCACTCGCTCCACCCTCTACCCTCTCTACCCCCTCTACCCCTCCCCCTCTCTCTCCCAAACTCATACACACACAAAACAGGCTGATATACGGAATCTCATTAAATTTGCCATCATTTATTTTTTATAACAAGAGTTCCTTACTTAATAAATAATAAGAAATTCACACATATAGACGTACGCATATAATTACTCATTTTCACAGACACTTTCACCTGCTCTCATATACAAATTAATGGAAAATTTAAATTTGTGTGAAGTTTGGAATTTGATATCTCTGCTTAGATTTCCTCTTGGGACTATTTCAATCTTCTTTCTATTACCTGATGCATATTTCTGTGCGAATAATAATAATAATAATAATAATAAAAATAATAATAATAATAATAATAATAATAATAATAATAATAATAATAATAATAATAATAATAATAAATAGCAGCAACAACCAGAATGACAATACAAATGACAACACTAATTATAATATTCATTGTGACGATGACGATGACGATGATGTTGCTGTTAATGATGATGACAATGATGATGATGATGATGATGGTGATGATGATGATGACGATGAAGATGATGATGATGATGATGATGATGATGATGATGATGATGATTAAATAGATCAACAGAATGAAATGAAAAAAAGAAAATTAAAGATAAACATTCATAGTTCTCAACACTGGCAATATTAAATTGAAATAAATGAGTTTATCAATTAAAATCTTGTATCATTTAAATTTTCACACCACACAAAGAAAATATTTGCCGTTTCACTTTGCTCTCTGCATACTGAGTATTTTTACTATGCTTATTTTTTGTGTGTGTTTGTTTGTTTTATTATTTATAATTTTTGAAATTTCATATATGCTGGAAACAGAATTGAATTATATTAATAATTGAATTTCAATAAAACTAAAATGTAGTGTTGAGATAAGATTTTGATAGTATCTCATATTATTTCAGATTGATAAAAGCACAGTAGGGCAGAATTAAAAACAATTTAGCAAGAAGCTCAAACTCCTGCAGATACACATTTGTTTGCATCGTTGATCGACTGCTATGTGACTTTGACCTTCTTCGTCTTAAGAATATTAGAATACGAAATACGAAAATGAAGACATGATGATGATAAAGCACCAAAATAAAATACATGACGAAATTCTTAAAAGGGATCTCAATAATTTGTTTCATTCAATCTCATTACTAAATATGGAAATAATTCCATACACTTTTGATGGAAATGGAACCACAAAGTCAAGGGTTATTAGAATCGATTTCGATAGAAAGGCTAAATTCCAAACAAAGGATTTTCGTGAAGGTTTTGTTTAGAGATTCTTTTGTCAAAATTTATAAATTAAAACTTCTATACAAAAGCCAAATTAATTAAAATCTATTTCTATAGTTGATACTCTTTATTGTGTTTGTTCTTACTGTCTTTCTCATCTAAATATTTAGCATCTAAATCTTCGTCTTTCTGTGCGTATCTCTGTCAAATTACGTCAATCTACATACAGACACGCGCAGCAGCACCCCCTCCCACCACGCACACATAGACACACACACACGCATTTGCTTGTCTACTTCTCTCTGTCTATTAATAGATTCAGTATTCTCATATGTTTTCTGAGATAAATTCCGTGTATATATATATATATATATATATATATCATTCTCTCTCTCTCTCTCTCTCTCTCTCTCTCTCTCTCTCTCTCTCTCTCTCTCTCCCTCTCTTTCTCTCTCTCTCCTATCTATCTATCCATCTATCCATATATACATATGTACATGTATTAGTACGTGTGAATTGTTATTTCAATTTCTTCTGGCTATGTATGCATGTAACATTCAATGTACCTATCTTACAATCCGCGCGTGTGTGTGTGTATATATACATACATACCTATATGTATATATATATATATATATATATATATATATATATATATATATATATATATATATATATATATACACGATGGGCTTCTTTCAGTTGAACCCTGGACCATGTGGTTGGAAAGCAAGCTGCTTACCACACACACATACCTGCGCCTGTGAATGGATTTGGGAGACGGAAACAGAAAGAAGCCTGTCAAATATATATTTATGTACGTATTTATGTGTGTGTGGTTGTGTCTGTGTTTCTCTCCCCACCATCACTTGAGAGCCGATATTGGTGTGGTTACGTTACCGTAACTTCGCGGTTCGGCAGAAGAGACCGAACCGCAAAGAATACGTTTAGTGGGGTCATACGTTCGATGAGGCCTTGATTGCAATGAGCTTGTTCTCTAGAGAGACATATGTTTGCATCTACTTCGCACGAATATTTCACTGAGCTTACCGTGGAAAAAAACCCACAGAAAGTATCATGTACGCAAAAAGAATATTAAATAGAATGACAGTATTGGAAAATGATTCTTTTGAATTCAAAGTTTCTTGTAGCTGTTATTGTTTCTTTTTTTGTTTTTGTTCTGTTTTGTATCTTTTGCTTGTCGTCACCGTGGTCGAAGTCGTTGTTGCCGCTGCTGATATTATGTTTTCAGAAAATATTTGCATTATTCTCACCTTAAACAGATTTATGACAACTCATGAAATAAAAAAAAGTCTTTTGTTCTCCCTTTTAGGCAAACAAAAACCTATTCCGAGAACCTTGACACGAAGATTCTATAGGAATTTATGAAACAAAACGGAAACTCATAAATGTATTATCGTATGCGCTTCTCTACAGAAATTTTCAAAACGTATTTAACTTTTCAGAATAACCACTGAGTTCAAATTTTATTATTTTCCTATTGAGAAATCAAAAACCAATGGTCTCTGTGCCTGTCTGTCTGTTTGTCTGTCTCTTGTTCTGTCTCTCTACCTCTCACATTGCATACATAAACACACACACACACACACACACACACATTTATATATGTTTGTATATATCAATTTTAATGCACATACTACCAGTAGCTCTTTCGGATGTGTATTAAATTCATTTTCATCTCTCACAAGATGGTGTACTTTTGGGGTGAGTCTACGCATAGTGGATTTATAAACTATACGTACACACACACACACATACACACACACACACACACACACACATACACACACACACACACTTACGTATGCCTAGCACTTATTCTATCACTCTCTTTTGCAGAACCGCTAAGATACGGGGGCGGAAACACGCCAACATCGGTCGTCAAGCGATGGTGCGGGCGCGTGTGTGGGTGTAAGAGTTAGAGCGCCCCCTTTCCGTACGACATCACCTTAGTTGTAACTTGCTATTTTATTAAACAATAGTTCCCTTTTAAATTATAATATTTATAGTTCAAGTATTCGTTACGACATTCATAATACGCTGCAATTAGTCAATTCAGGTCTATTTCAAAATGCTTTCTGTACTTGCTGCAAAGGATCTTGTGATTAGCTAATCAAGGAGAAATTATTATTATTAGAATAATTGACAAAAACTTGTCGTATTGAGCTCTCTTCAGCAAGAAGGAAATTTATCTATGGAATTAGTAACATTACATTTCGTTTTCTTTTGTATGGTAATGTAATAGAATTTCTATAAGCTAATGAGAAGAACATCTCAAATGTTGAAAGAACAATTGACTGCAGTATCAAAAATATTACCATGCTTTTACAGAAAAGCAGACAAAAGACTTCGTTCGCCATAGCGAGAAGTGTGATTAAGGAGACACGAAAATGTCAAATGAGATACAATAGTGACATTTTGTACTTGCAGCTGGTGTAGTTTAAAGTGAAAATAAACATAGTTTATTAAACCAATTGGTCACTTGCCAATCTCTTTGGAACTTAATCAGTTTATCGCGAGATGTAGTAACGAAAATTCTGCATCGAAGTTTTTCATTGCTTTGTGTAATGATAAACATCTCTGAAATCAGATATCTGCGTTTAAAACGGTCACAGTTCGTATGTCTAGACACTGGTTATTTTATATCTCAAGGAAAAACTAGTATCACAAGGAAAAGTATACCACCCACGGAAAAGAAGATGTACGTAAGTATGTAATCATATCTGCATAAATATATTAAGATAAATACATATATACATGTATATATGCATACATATGTAGGTGTGTGTGTGTGTGTGTGTGTGCGTGCGTGTGTGTGTGTGTCTGTGTGTGTGTGTGTGTGTGTGTGTGTGCGGCGCTCCGTTGGTTACGATGATGAGGGTTCCAGTTGATCTGATCAATGGAACACCGAGCTCGTGAAATTAACGTGGTAGTAAGTGGCTGAGCACTCCACATACACGTGTAACGTTAACGTAGTTCTCGGGGTGATTCAGTGTGACGCAGAGTGTGACAAAGCTGGCCCTTCGAAGTACAGGTACAACAGAAACAGGAAGTGAGAGAAAGTTGAGGTAGACTGTGATTTCGTGTGGTGGAGATTACGCCAGGTGTTAAAACGCCAGAAAATCATGGATAGGTGAGTCTGCTCACCCAGGTTAGCTTTTTTTTGCCTGACCTCTTAAGGACAGCTTCTTCGCTGCCACTATTTAGATGAGGCTGACCTACCTGCTTGCAGCTCTCGCTCACACACCCACTTCCCACTGAAAGTCCTATCAGAAAGTACACCGTTCATCTAAACCGAAGACTTGCGTCGCTAAGTATTTGCTTAAACTAGTTTTGAGTTAAAAATTATACGAAAATATATGAAGGT
>NC_142945.1:8306402-8323902 GCF_046866305.1 Octopus bimaculoides | reverse complement strand
GACAATGGAAAATGTAAAGATCCAATGCAATCTATTAACCTACTCGCTTATACTTATCTAAAAACAGCTGCTACGAATTGACACAGTAAATTTTACTTTGCTGTATACATCCAATACATACATACATGCAACACACACACACCACACACACTCTCTCTCACACACACACACACGCATATATATATATATACACCCACACAGAGAACATCGTTGCTCTTATTCACTTAGCTTTTAACGAGAAACGGTTGACTCTTAGAACGGAATATAGCTGGCGGGTATTGTCACTGATAAGCAATTAAGTGTGTTGTTAGAACTACACAATGTTACAAGAGATCAAAGTGCGTAACATATGACCACGCTAAGTTCTTCCGATATATAAACATATAACGTCGAAGTAAAAATAAGCCAGAGTGATATTCCCCTTCCCACTTTTTCGTCTACATAAACATAAGAGGTACAAATAATAATACACTTGCGCAGACAAACACACAGATAGAGGAACGGGAAGATTACAGCTCTATACATAAGACTAATCATGCACACGAACACACTTATACATATGTATATATATGACTACTGTCTTATGTATACAGGTATGATCTTTCCGTTTCTCTATATGTGTGCTCATATATATATATATATATATATATATATATATATATATATATATATATATATATATATATATATATATATAGTCAATAGAACATATATCAGAAAAGAAAAGTACTCTATACAATAGAGCAGTAACTATTACGACAAAATGTTTAAATTTGGATCGAGTTGCCAAAGCTATCGAATATACAAATCTCTCTCTCTCTCTCTCTCTCTCTCTCTCTCTCTCTATATATATATATATATATATATATATATATATATATATATATATATATATATATATATGTGTGTGTGTGTGTGTGTGTGTGTGTGTGTGTGTGTGTGTGTGTGTGTCTGTGTCTGTGTGTGTGTCTGTGTGTGTGTGTGTGTGTCTGTGTATGTAAGTGTGTGTGCAAATATATATGTGCGTGTGTGTGTGGATATGTGTATATGTATGCGTACGTACCTGCACATATATGTTTCTTTGTGTATGTGCATGTACGCATTCATCGTTTGTGTGAGCGTGTACGTATGTAGACGTTACGAACGCAGGAGGTTTATGTCTATGTATTGTGAGAATATGGTTGCGTGTATTTTTGCATTTTTCTGTTTTTCTTTTTCTACCTATTACAGTAACTTCCCTTTTTATTCAACGGTCTTTCATAGCATCTGTTGCCGTTAATAGCCGACGTGAATATAGCGTAGCACTTCGCTCCGACATTTGAAACTCCGAGTTCTATAATGACAACTTACTGTTTGTTGAAAATTATAACATATATATATATATATATATATATATATATATATATATATATATATATATATATATATATATATATATATATATATATATAAACATATATGTATATATATACATAGAAACATATACGCATATGTATATGTACATACATATACATATACATATGTATGTATCTCACTATCTATATATATATATATATATATATATATATATATATATATATGCACCGTAATGAAATTGAACCCAAAATTACCTGATTGCAAAGCAAGCGACTTAACATAAATGATTTTGTTTATTTGTAGTGGGCTCTAAAACCTAATTGCCTTGGCTCCAGGTCTGATGTAGTAACGATAATTAGGCACAAACAACAAGCTGGTTATCCGGTACCGAATCGATTATTATTTCCGTTTGCTTCTTGTATTCAATACCGTTTAAATTCAGTATTATTGTAATTCATTTATAGAACTTTCTGCTTTTTCCCTTTTTTTTTTCAACTCATTCAGAAATATTTTCTTCAAATGCTTTATTTTAAAACTATTAAAGAATAGAAGGGTCCATGTAAACAGAAAATAAACCGGCAAGTAAATGAAGAAAAATTAGCATAACAAAATAATTGTATTTATCGATAATTAAGATAAAGAAATTTACCAGATCTAAATATGTTTCCATAATGCTTTTTGTTACACATCCTCTCTCTGTTTCTTTGTCTCTCGCTTTCGAATATTTTTCTACGTGGGCGTAGTTTGAGTTTTCATGTCAGTATTTTATTGTCTCATTTCATTGAAGTTAATGAGTTATGCACTCATAAATATTTGCTTTGCTTGCTTAATACAGCAACAAAACCATCCTCACCAAAACCAACAAAAGTAATAATGAATGTAACCATGATAATAAGAGTGAAAAGAATCTCAGCATGAGAAATATCTAACGTTGAAAATAAAAGAAATAAAAAGATTATAAAAGAGACATTTCATAAAAAACAATAGAATCTTTTAGTTTTTGGTTCATTGTATATTTTATATCACTTATGAATAATTTTTTGTTGTATTTAAAAATTTTAACAATAGAAATAAAAGCACTAAAATTTTTTTGGAAAACATCGCATATAAAGAAAAAAAGAAATTTAAAAACAATAATTAATTAAAAAATAAGCCCATCATATTATAGAAATTGACAGTTGAGATCTGGTATACAAAAAAAAATATTGTAGACCGACAACATTGCATAACATGTCTGGCGCCAGCAAAATCATAAAGGAACGCAAAAACACGAAGAGATACATTAATAATAACAGAAACGTCGATACACAAACAGATCAATAAATACAGAAAAAACTACATATGCGCCTCTGTACGTGGTTATGTGTCTATCTTTGTATTTTCCATTCTCTCTCTCTCCCGCCCTCTAAATGCTTAGATATATCTGTGTGTGTGTATGTGTGTGTGTTTGCACGCGGCTGTGCGTGCGCCAAAGTGAGTATATAAACATGGAGGGGGAGAGGGAAGCAGTTGATGGAGATAAATAGAAGAATAGAGGTAAATAAAAGGTGAGAAGCAAATATAGGAGGAAATAGAGAAGAGAAAGAGGGAGACGGAAACCAAATAAGAAGACTACGAGGAAGATGGAAACAAAATAAGAAAGTAAAACGCGAAGAATCTCTGAATGTGTGTGCGTATATATATTTATATATATATATATATATATATATATATATATATATATATATATATATATATATATATATATATATATGTATGTGTGTGTGTGTATGTGTGTGTGTGTGTACATATATATATATATATATGTACACACACACACACACACACACACACACACACACACACATATATATATATATATATTTATATTTCCATGTAAACATAAATGTATAAAAATAAATATTTCCGTATATATTCCGTGATAATTATTTTAAAATATAATTCTGTCTAGTTATCTTCTGTTGTGATAACCACACATTTCACCCAATGTATATACCTAAATACAAATATACATGCATACACGTGTATATATATATATATATATATATATATATATATATATATATATATATATATATATATATATATATATATATATATATATATATATACACGTGAAATAAATCATTACATATTAAAAAACTCAAACGTAGTCGAATCTGTCCTCAGGTTTCTTTCATGCGTAGACAAAAGCTTGTCTAATAATCGACTTGTTTACTTCTTATTGCTGGGTTTAAAATTATACGATATTTATATTACAAAGCTATACTTTTCATTGTAGTTACATTTTGATCCACCACACATACATGCATGCACACACACACACACACACACACACACACAGACACACACACACACACACACACACACACTCACAGATGCACACAGAAACATATATAACTATGCATATGAGCGTGTGTATATCTGGGGGGGGGCGGTTGGCGTGTGTATGTTTGTATATGTGTATGTATATATATATATATATATATATATATATATATATATATATATATACGTACATACATAATATATCCAACTCCATGTAAACTTGTTTTGAAAATATCCAGCATCGATAATACACACCAGCCAAGTAGTTTTTTGAAATATTTGCGGATTCGAAATTGGCCACATATATTCAGCTCCTGTAATTCTGCCGCACTCGTTGGTCACACCTCATAATTGTAAATCACAAGATGGGTATTGAGACCTAGAGATATGCAAATTCCTCTGGCAACACTCATCTTGCACGTAAGCAAAAAGCATCCTTGAAAATGACTGAATGCAGAACTTAGAAGGCTGATGCCTATATTTACCTCATCATTACCTTGATTTGTGGCTTTGCAAGTGGCGCAACAGTTACCACATGGTAAATAATATCGTTTGCGAAGAGTATTTCCAGAGTAAATACAGAACGTTGTATCAGAATGTCTTATGTGACTCTTGATAAGATAAATTTGGAGTCTCAAAAGCGCAGAAGAGCAGTTGGCAAATGAACAGCGTTAAATGGTTCATTCGAACCCTTAAGACAATCCAACCTCTTAGAAAATTAAATTGTAAAAATGCTACGGAATTTTACTATATGTGTAGATTATAAATTACTATGTAATAAGCGGAAATCATTTTCCCGGATAAAGTGACGATCGTGCATTTGCTAATGTCAAGTTACAATCATGTTCTGCAGACCAAGCTGATAAGCTAAGTAATTATAGCGACTTAGCTATAGGACTGAAAGCTTTATCACATTTATATAACGTTTGCATTATCACAGTTATTATAATAATCAGCACAGCTTGAGTGATAAGTAACAATTTCTGTAAGAGCATTGACAAATTACTTATCGGGATAGATATAATTACATACGTCTCAAAAGACAGCAATGGTAAGATCTCTGAACACTGACACGTCATTCTTACTGAAATTGTAACCTCCAAAAGTTAAATTAACTTTCAACATATTTGCTACACCTGAGCATTATCTATAACCTGAACGCCCCTGTTAACTCTAAATATTGTAAGCATGTTTTCATAGAATGATAATGTTTATTCATCACCTTAGGTTAAAGCTTAAGGCTTTTACCCTAACCAAAAGAATTCGCGTTAATTCTGAAATTCTCCACGTATTTTCTTGAATATAATTTTATGACTTGATGTAAGGAAGAGAAATTATAAAGTATTTATTTAAATTATAAACAGATGAGATAGGGAAAACAATAATATTATGTGGCTACTCGGATGTACATGAGGATCATGATTTTAAATAACTCAAACATACATACGATAATGAATGCCCCCAAAAGTATTAACAAGGCACACACGTTTCTGTGGAGAAAACATTTGATTAGCAGCACGTGGCATTCCAGTTCAGTCCCACTGTGAGGCACCTAAAGCAAAATGATCTCTAATATAGCCCGGGGCAGACCAATTCCTTGTGACTTAATACAATACGGAGGATGCTCGTGGTGTATGTATATATGTGTATGTGTGCGTATGTGTTTGTATGTGTGTGTTTGTGTGAGTGTTGCTTGTGTGTAGGTATGTGTATGTGTGCGTGTGTGTGTGTGAGTATCTTCACGTTCACCAGTCCAACGTTTGACATCAGTTTTTGATTCGCTTATGTTCACATAATTTGGCAAAAGAGCTGATGGAATAAATACCGGACTTATAAATTCCTATCTACTGAGATCGATTTGTTTTTAGAATGAAATGAGAGAAGCTGATTGACTATTACGAGTGTATACTTTAGAATCAATATGCGTTTATATGTGTATATATGAGTGTCTAATTATGTACGTGAGTATGTGAACGTGTTGTGTACATATACAATGATAAATAAGACAGCTATATTTCGCACACGCGTAGATATGCATGTCTAGTCACACAACTGTAAGTATAAGTATACTGGCATAAAAAAAAAAACATACACATCAGCATGTGTAGTGACAACAAATGTTTGCACCCATACACGCAACTACCCTGTTAATGTTGGTAAAATTCCATCGAGAGATCCTCGGCTCTAAGCTAAAAACTCACCCTCCCTCTCATTCTATCTCTCGTTTTTATTTCTATCCATTGGGAAGATATCTTGAAAGAAAACGGAATAATAACATACATATATGAACTTATAAGCCCGTAAATAATAACTATTGAAGTTTCACCATCCTCGTAAATTATAAATTTACATGTAGATGTCTTAATGATATATATATATATATATATATATATATATATATATATATATATATATATATATATATATATATATATATATATATGTCTACTTTTAATTTCCTTAGTTGCTTAATAGTTTATTACAAAAATGTTGTAAAATTTTCCGTTTCTTTGTTAATATTACTTATTAAAATAAATAACATTTTTTCCTAAGTTATATTTAATGATTTCTGTTTCAAATTTTACAAATATCAAACGCTGGTTATTGTCATGTTTGTTGTTAAAGTTGTTGTTGTAATTACTTTCCATTTACGAGACTGACAATAGCTTAAAGCTATTTAACACACAATTACTCATTTAAAAATGTACGTTGACGAAAGACGAAAATAAATGCATATTTGTTTACCAGATAAATTTTCTAATAGCTATAATAGAGAGTTAATGTCTTGAGCGCCTATTGTAGATGAAACAAAGAAAACACATACACAAACCATATCTTTTATATTACTCCAATATTTGTTTTAAAGACCGCCTCATCTGCAACTCACATCTCTCTACCTTCAGCCAAAATACAGTATGTCATAAATGATGTTCTATAAAAATGATGCCCTCTGATTGTAAACCGAATAAGTAATGTTTTCAAGACGACGTTCTTAAACAATTGTCTGTACACGTTCGTTAATTTCTATTAGCTGTTCCAGGCAAGACATTAGTTGATTGTCTACTTGAATATAATGGAATGAAAGACATTGTAAATCTACTAAATATCGCACTCCTCCGTTCCACTGCATCCAGGATATACGGTAATGGTGCAAAAGTAGGTAGCAAACGAAAAAACCGAAAAAAGTTCAACTGAAACTCAAGCATAGAAAATAAAGGGAAGAGAGAGAAAGCATGTTAGAAAGAGAGGGGTAAAAAAAAAAGATCATCTCAAGAATAGCAAACCTACGCACTTGTAAATCAAGGTTTCTTTTTTCAATCCAAATACATCACCATAAATTTCAATGCTATTTCAACAATTGTCTTCACTATATAAACCAAAATGTTATGAAATGCTTCAATATTTTTTGTCTAATTTTAAGATATAGACTTATTTTTATATTAGAATTTTAAAGTATACAGTTTTTTTTTACAATACTTCACGTCATTCTACTGTCAGGAGAATTATTTGTTTATGTATTACGTGTCTATGTTTATCTTTACTGTGCTGAGACAAATGTTGTGTCAATGTTACTTTCGAGGCAGAAATAATTTTTTTTAACGCGGACACTTGAATGTGTGAGTAAGTGCAGATATATATATATATATATATATATATATATATATATATATATATATATATATATATATATATATATATATGTCTGTGTGTGTGTATATATGTGAGCATATAATAATTATGTATATATATGCGAGTATATGTGTATATAGATATGTATGATTGTGTATGTCCGTATATATATATATATATATATATATATATATATATATATATATATATATATATATATATACATATATATATACATACATGAACATGATTATTAATATGAACATATATATTTATGCACACAAACACACACAAAAACACACACATGCATATATACATGCATATATTTATGTGTGTGCGTGTGTGTATGTGTGTGCGTGTGTATGCACATTCATAGTCAATGGGACGATCACACCTTTTACACTTTCCTTCCAAGCGCAGCTGTAAATAGCGGAAGTGAGAGCTGGAACGTTAAAACTTAGTGCCCATGCACAGCAGAGTTGAAAGTCAATCATTGTCAAGTGACTCCACTCTGCGTAATTTAGTTTCGTTACTATGGCAACAGTACGGACATTTAGTGATCAGACCTCCGATATATAATAGATATACACGTTTTCATATATTTATATATAATTATTATCACTATTATTAATATTTAAAATGTGCGTGCGTGGTCTTTCTATTTAACAAAATGAAGGCCATTATAGAATTATTGGTAAAGATTAAATATCCCTCATTTATTGCAGTGACTTGTCGAAATGATATTAGAATTGACACGAGGAATTTCCACTTCATGATCAGTGAATAGTTTATAAATTTCTAGAAGTGAGGAGGAAAGTAAGAAAGAAAGAAGGAAAAGAAGAAAGAAAGAAGTAAAGAAAGAAAGGAAAATATAGAAAAGATGATAGAGAAATGGAGTTTTATTTGCAAGTAGAACATTTGTTCTGGCTCAATGCTTGGCTAGCCGAAGAATTTGAAAGGCAGTGAACGTTTGTGTGTGTAAGTATGACAAGATAACGTAGTGGTGTAGCGTGTATGTGTCTCTGAGTGTGTCAGCAATATATCGAAAATAAGAGGGTAGCAGGAATAGTTACAGAGAGTCAAGGAGAGATAGAATTTGTAATGACATGGTTCAATAAATTATGACATATTTAATAGAAATATAACCCTTGTTAGTGACGCCAATATATCAAGTATGAGCTACAGACTGTTTAAATTCTCGCTTGTTCAAAATAATAATTAATAGATAATTTTTACCTGGTGATATCAGATCAATAGAACGAACCAAACGATCGTCAAGATTAAATATAATCATTAGAATACTAAGAGATTGGTGGTGGTTTTTGGTGTTAAAGGTTAGTTTGTCGTGAGGAGAATTTTAACAGATATTTAATTTTGTGAACAGCGTATTCTATCACCGAATGAGATAATTTTAGAAGACATGGCGAAATATTTTAAGAACGTATTGGATGGCAACGAAGAATATAGCTATGGAAGAAAAAGGAAGAGAAAGTGAAGGGTGGGTGGTGCAAATATAGGGGAAAGACACATAACTCGATTGGGGGTAAAATAGATGCAATTTCGAAAGGGTTGGGAAATTAGTATAAGAAATATATTTGAGAAAAATAGGGGTATGCCAGAAATATACATACATGAAAGGAAAAAAGAATTAATTAGAATAGTTAAAATTAATTAAAATTAAAATTTTATCAAATTTTGATAACCCTTTACTATACTAAACTTATTACGACAAAGTAAGCAATAGTTTTCTGCACTTTTGTTTTAATTTTTGACTTAGCCATTTTTACTTTCATTTTACGTGTGAAATACACCGATAATGCTTTATGTACCTAATGAAATCTGTTCATAATTTCTTTCTTTGTCATCAGTACACCACGTGCCAATTGGATTGACTGTATATTTCATACGAAGTTTCAACCACACAGTGTCAAATTGAGTTTCTGTCAGAATTACATCAATGATTCACTCTTCTACTTCGCCCATCGATTCAAAGACTAGGTTATTCGCCGGATTTAAATCTATACAAATGATTAAACAGGGACAGGACATCTATGCACAGCTTAACGGGAACTTAAGGGGAAGAGTTTTGATAAGGAAAATAACAGACTATTTTTTGAAAGCCTTTTATTATTAATTTCTTTGTTTCTCTACTGGCTCTTGTAGTCGTGACCCTTCTACATAACTCCGAGTCACCATTATCTCTATGAAGGGTAATCCAATCTCTAATTTCCTTTGTTTCAGCATTTTATCCGGAAATTTTATCACCCATCTTGAAAGGAAATAATTCCCACTGTAATGAGGTTCCTTCTAATTACAGAGATAATTTTATAATTGAAAAAAAACAACTATTTTTAAAAACTAAAAATATAGTAGCAAAACAAACATGATGAAAAAGAAATTCGTATTGGAATTTTACGAAAAATCAGAGAGTGAAATTACAAAATCGCGTTGCGAGAAATAGAAAATAACTTCTTTGAAATTTAAATACAAAGAAAACAAGCATGTGAATAGTTTTAAGAATATAGAAATAAAATAAGTAAAATAATGTAATGCGCACACTCTTCACACGAACATCCACCCTTCCACACACACACACACACGTACAAACACAGAATTGCACAATGATTTTCAACACTGCTTTCTAAAATTCAAGAAATTTGCAGGTGTTGCATAAGCTATGATCCAAGGTATGCATGAATGTGTGTTAGCGCGCCCGTGTGGGTTTCTCTGCATCCTGTGAATGTTCAGGTACACATATGTACGTTCAAAGTCTGAGAGAAAATTTGAATGTCAGTAAGAAAGCAAGAAAATTACATGAATGCTTTCTCTTTCAGTATAATCTTTGAATATGAACTGAAATTCGTAGATTTGTAGAAGTTATTTTCTACTTCTCTCAACGAAGTCAGCATTTTTCATGGCTTTCTTCTTATTTGTTAATTTTATTTTTTTTTACTATTATGCTTCTCGTAAAATCTTCAGACTGAGTCGCATATAAAACTTTAATAGCAGAACTAACTAATACCTGGAAATAAATTGTGCAATGTTACTTCTAATCATTGATGTGTTATATGGCATTTCAGGAAGAATGTTACTGAATTCTTTTTTGAATATTATTTTCTCCTACTTTCAAAAATAATAGTCTATTTATTAATTTTTTTCTACAAGTCTGGATAAGTTGCTTTTCTCAGAATAGACTAAGTTCTGATGATGGGAGAAAAAATTTTGAATTAATGGCACAGAATCTGATTTCAAGTAATGACAATATATTTATGATAGCTTTAAAATATCTAAAAGTGAACGCGCCGTTTGGTATAATTATAAATTACTTCTGTATTCGGTGTTTGTCTTATAATTAAAAGGTGATGATCCTTTTGTTTTTACTTCCAAGTGAATCCTGATCAAGCTGACCTTTGATCTAAGGCATTCCAAATACAATCATCCCATCTTTTGTTGGGAATCGCAAACTACGTTATTCTTTACTGTTAGAAGACAGTATAATGTGAATTGTGGATCATGGATGATGCTTATGCATCAGGCACAACACGTCATAGTGTTTGAATTGAATGAATCAAATTTCAATATCGAAAAACATCGTTCCCAATAATGGCAGCAAGAATGTGTTGATTTGATTCCAGATAGACATAGACATTTAAGTAGTATAGTTGCTTAATGGCAGAACTATATCAGGATTTAATACAAACACATAGTTGCTGTATGAATCGAAGTAAATATTAAAGAGACACTCTGTAAGTGATGTAGAATCTGATTGTCTACATTCACCAACCTTACATTTTTTTAATCATTTTTTGACAAAATTCAGTATGTGCAAACCACATCTTGAAATATGTGTGTATTAGAATATCTCTAGTGACAGAATAAAGCGACTGTCAAAGAGAATCTGAGATACCTGGAAGAATATTGTAGACGTGTGTATGTGTCAAGAGAGGGTTATGAATATTCAAAATATAATACAATCATATGAGGAGAAGAAAGATCCAAGTATATAGCTTTGAAATATTTAATGTGAGCATAGGTAGATATATTAATACGTATGACGAGAGTCAGTTTGGATATTTTTCGGCATAATTTATGGCGAAAAGTTGATCAATATCATCAAGGAGGCCTATGACGGAAACCTACAATATATTTCGGGTGAAAAGGCTTAGTTTTTCAATGCAACATTCTTGTTTTCATTGAGAAATTTTGCTGTTGTTCCTATCATTTCCAACGGTTTCATTGATTGGTGAGATGAGTAGCTTAATGTATGCCAGTATGGACTATAGAGAAGAAAATATGACATACTTTCTACATATATATTTTCCTCTAACAAACAGGTTTGACTCAGCCCGGTGATTTACCATCTAAGTACCTGATTCAATTGAATCCCGAACTCATACATATAAATATATATATATATATAGAGAGAGAGAGAGAGAGAAAGAGAGTGAGAGTGAGAGAGAAAGAGAGTGAGAGAGATAGAGAGAGAGAGTGAGATTGATAAATAGATAGCTGATTGCTTCATTATAAAGTTCTCAACTAAGAATTATTTATATAACAGTTTACATATATGTATAAGTATATATATATACATATATGTATATATGTATATATATATATACTTATGCATATATGTAAACTGTTATATGAATAATTCTTAGTTGAGAACTTTATAATGAAGAAATCAACAAGTTTTAGCTTTTACATTTTGAGTCTTCTGGTTTTTCAACAGGTAATGTATCTGTACATTCTCAGACAGCGCCGTCACTGTTTTCACCGTCATTGCCGTAGCTTAATGAAAAAAAAAAGTGACATAATGACTGAAGTAATAAACATATGTTTGATACGAATGGCAGTAAAAATGTTGCAGTAAAATCTATGTTTTGAATGTGTTTTATAGTGACAATCTGAAAAGATTTCAGTGGAAAAATGTCATAATATTTGTCAAAATAGTTTATGTAAATTAAGATAACTGTCAACACTGTTTTGAAGGAATGGAAGATTTACGGTTTACAAAATATTTCTTAGGTTCAGTTATATTAGTGGTGGCCATGGATTTCAAGAATGCCTACCGACCAGAAATATAGAACACACGGACATGTAACTGAGTTCAATGAGAATATATATATATATATATATATATATATATATATATATATATATATATATATATATATATATATATATATATATATGTAAACATAAATAAATATCAACATAAATATATGTGTATGTAGGTGTGTAGGTGTGTATGTGTGTGTGTACGTGTGTCTGTGTATAGGGAAAATTAGCATAAATAAGTTTAGATTCATGTGTATGCATAACAAAATTACGTACGGTGGTAGATGGAGGACTGTATTGGGAGCGGAGTGGATAATGATAATCGAGAAGGAGTACTAACTCGTACAGTAGAAATCGTACGTTGAATTTCACACACACACACACACACACACACATACACACACACACACAGGCACGCACACATGAGTATGCGCGCGCAATCACACACACAAACATATATATATATATATATATATACTTCCATTTAATTCATCGCGTGGTTTAACGTCAGTGTGCGGCCATTATTTGCCATCGGCTGGGTCTACTATCTTAGAGAGAGTTTAGACAGTTCCCAGTTTGTAAAAAAAAAAAAAATAATAATAATAATTGCCTTTTCTTTCCACAATCTCGGATATATTTAAAATACTGTCTACACTGCATTTCTTTCTCATTCAGGCCCCTCCACCGACACGGAACAACACAAAAACACATGTTTGAACTGAAACCAATGGTTAAAAAATATTGTGTAAACATATTTCATACAACGTAAACAAAAATTGCAAGTAAGCTAGCTTTGGGCTGAAACAGCAGAAAAAAAAATTGCTTTTTGCTGTGACTTCTGCCTCAAAATCTAAATGTGTATCTTCATTCGTTTGGTACAAATCGCTCGGTATGTCATATTAACACAAACATTAATGGACATAGACTCACACACCACACAAAGGTATATATGTCTATACATACATACACACATAAATACATACATACATATATACATACACACATACATACACACACACACACATACACACACACACACACACACACACACACACACATATATATATACATACAAAAAATCAGAAGAGTCCCCACGAATAGACGAAAGCGCTAAATAAAGAATTCTCCAAAATTCTGACAGCTTCCTATTTCTTAATATATAAAAAACATGTGTATAATACATAATGTAATATATATATATATATATATATATATATATATATATATATATATATATATATATATATATTGCACACACGCATATATACATATTATATATATACATATATGTATAATATATGCAAGTATGTATGGATGAATGTATAGGTACATAGATATACGCGTGCATGTGTGAATATCAAATTGTGAATGTGAGAACGAGTAAGTGTGTGTATTCGAGGAAATATATGTGTATGTTTACGAACAACCTCGCTTTCCCCCAGTAGACCTGAGGGCACATGTATCGTGTGAAAAGGTATGCGTAGCTGTTCCTTTGTCTATTTACGTGTTTATTATTAATTTTCGTGTATATTTATCAATGTATGACTGACTTTATGTGGTTTATTCTACACGATTCTGCGTGCTTGGTGTACATGTTTATGCTAGCGTATTTGGCATGGTGTATTTTAATGACTGCAGAGAAGTGGACGATAACGTGTTTGTATGTGAATACCGTTTTGTAAGTATGTGTTTATTGATTTATTCATAATCTTCTGGTTTTGTGTATAGCTGTATTTTACACTCACACACAAACACACACTCACATTCTCTCTCTTTCTCTCTCATATCTATATGAGTGGATATACATGGGTATATATGTGTGTATATACATACATCTCCGTGTTTTTCTCCTTGTCTCCGTATTCTTTCTGTTGAAGAGCGTAGCTCGAAACGTCAGAGACTTTCCGTATTCCCGAGCGTCATACTAATATATACTTTTGTTATTTACACCACCTGTCCTCGTCTGTTGTTATTATTTGTATATTCTCCCATATATATATATATATATATATATATATATATATATATATATATATATATATATATATATATATATATATATATATATATATATATATATATATATATATATATATATATATATATATATATATATATATATATAAATATACATACATACATACATACATACGTACACATACATATAAATGAGCGAGTATTCATACATATTTATCTATCTGTCAATCTATCTATCTATCTATCTATCTATCTATCTATCTATCTATCTATCTATCTTATCTATATATACATATATATATATATATATATATATATATATATATATATATATATATATATATATACATATATATATATATATATATATATACGAAATTAATTCGTGTAAATTTCAATAAAATATGTACTACATCTAATAAGAGTCTAATAATTACATTTTGCATTCGTATCCCCTATTTTAACATAAACTTCTTGGATATATTAATCAGAATATATCTCTACCTCCGGTTTTCGAGTACTATTTTCCCCCACCTTCTATCCCAATTTATGTGCTTATTTTGGTAAATAAGGAAGACAGTTTGATTGAGATTCCTTGGTACTCTGAGTTTCGAGTGTAATTGGATAATTCGCCCCCGGAACCATGCGTGTTTCATTCAAAGGCCTTAAACAACCTGCATTGAAAGAAAATTCTATATATGTACACAGAAACACACAGACACAGACACACACACACACACAGAATGTACTATTCCGTGACAGAATATTCAACACAAAAGTTCTCTATTTCGTTACATATATATATATATATATATAAGGGGCAACACCCTGAAACTAGTCTGCAGATGCCAAACCAGCAGGGGGACACTGCTGACCTCCCCTGTTCGAAGGTTATAAAGGACACAGGTTTCGTGTGTCACATAGCTAGCTAGAGGCGATGGCTTCTTGGAGCTAATTCACGGCAGCTTTCGTCCTAATTTTGGGACTGCCATGTTGGCTTGGCGATGACTATATATATATATATATATATATATATATATATATATGTGTGTGTGTGTGTGTGTGTGTGTGTGTGTGTGTGTTCATACATACATATATATATATGTGTGTGTGTATATATGTATATATATATATATATATATATATATATATATATATATATATATATATATATATATATATATATATATATATATATATATATATATATATATATATATATATATATATATATAAATGTGTGTATGTATATAAGTGTGTGTATATGTGTATGTATGTATGTATGTATGTATGTATGTATACGCACGAGTATACATACGGTGTTTTCTTGCTTGCATCCTAGTTTTCCAATGAGAAATACAATGTATATTGAGTTACCAGAATATATTTAAGAAATCCTCATCCGTTTAACATCCATCATATAAAATTCCTACTAATATGAGTGATGAACTCTGCCTCTCCATGACACTGCCAATCCAGATCAGTGAACAACAGATAACTATATAATTGAACATAATGTAAATGAGATCACTGACCTCTATCTAGCTAACATATCAACATGTGACATTCCCCAACTCACTTCCATGTCATCCCTTTTCTCTCTCCCCTCTCTCTCTCATTTTATCTCTGTCTCACTCACTTTGCTTTCTCTCCACGACATACTCTCTCTTTCTCCCCCTTATCTGTGTATATATATATATGTGTGTGTGTGTGTGTGTGTGCGTGTGTATATGTATATGTATATATCTGACTTATGTCCATATCTGGAAAAATATTTCCTTACGGTTGGTTAGGTGGATTTAATGATGAACACATGGAAATATAAGAGGGAAAACAGCGTTTTGCAGCCATTTTGTAGCAATATTTTCATAGGTAGACAAACGATTGTAAGTATATTAGCCAATGTCGTTAATTGAATAGAAATACTACAATGTGAAATGTAAATATATCCATACATCCCTTAGACTTATAAGTTAGCCATTAATTAGTACTTGATGCAACGCACCTAAGTAACAAATCTCACTCTAGGTAATATGATACAATTTGTATTAAATGTATTTATCTTATGTTCCAGAGATTTAATGATAGCCCTGGAATCTAGGGCATAAAAATGAAAACATCAAATCGGTTTACTGTATGTAATATGATATGATACATAACTGCTCTAACTTCAGGTGATGTTACAAAGGATGGTTAATATTGTTCAGGTTACGTAAGATATTATTCACTGCGCACTATTTTTATTTTACCTGTATTTTAATTCATTTCCTCGCTTTATTTCATACATACATACACACACATACACACACACACACACACACGCACACACACACATACATACATATATATATATATATATATATATATATATATATATATATATATATATATATATATATATATATATATATATACACATGCATATAGGTATATATTACATGCACATACACACACACATATAGATAGATCCTTGTAATTATATTTATTTATACACACACATATGTATACATATACATTCATACATATACACACATATTAATACAGGAATGCATAAAAACAGCGAGATGAAATAGCTCAGCTCGTACAGGCTCAATCAATACTAAAATAACGTGCAGGGTGCAGAGAACGCATCTAGATGACTCTTACTGAAAAGAGGGGATCGGTGGAGCCAGTAGAATGTAGCTTCCTCACCAATATAGGCCTGATCTTCCTGGATAGATTGTCAGAATGAGGATGTATTTTGTAAAATTTCGGATACTCAAAGCCCCGGGGTAGAACATTTACAATGTGTTCAAATATTAGATCAGGAGATGTGAATACATGTCTCTGTCGTTTTCTCTTTGTTCCTCTCTCTCTCACTCTCTCTTTCTCTCTCTCACTGTCTCCTTCTCTCTCTCACTCTCTCTCTCTTTCACTCAATTCAAGTACAATTCCAGTTCGAATATATCCTTCTTTTAGCAAATAGTTGATCTCGATTTCATATTTTCCAATTCAATTCAACATACATGTGCAGTCCTTTTCCTGGTAAAATAACATATAGTACCACTATATAATATATAGTTGAACAGTTGCTAATATGTCCTTATATTACAATAATTAAATATACATATATACATGTTATGTATTTATGTGCGTATGATTGTATTTATGA
>NC_142945.1:8288902-8296402 GCF_046866305.1 Octopus bimaculoides | reverse complement strand
GAGATGCTCAGCTTTTTAAAGGCATAATGAAACAATTACTCATTGTGTCCACACTTTTAATACTTACAGCAAAAAAAGAAAACAAAAAGAAATTTAAAAATCATTATTTATTTTCATTTCTAATTATGAATTTTAATCAGTGTCACAAGAAGTCTCTGAGATGCGCGTTGACTTGTCACAAATATCAGACTAAATTCATCCAAATGACATACTATCATATCAGGCAAGGAATAGCACGCGGAGCAGTAAAACGCATATTATCATAAAAATGTTGAATGGCGACTGATCATGGGTTAAATAATATGATTCGAGGTGATTAATGAATTGAAATTTATGACTTGTAATTTTGGATTAGAATAAAAATACATGAACGTAGTTTATTAAATTTCAAGCATGGTTTTGTCTTTCAAATAATATTCATAAATTTATTTTTGAAATTATATACAAGTTTATGAAACAATTATGATTCAGCAGGTGAAAACTGGCATATTGTTTATGTATCTTGACAGATTTTACTTATTATTCTTTTGGACTTAAATGAAATATATATTAGGTATACATGATAGAATTCAAACATATTAGGGCGAGCATTTACGAAGGGACACTTCTCTTACAGTCGTACAGCCAACAAATGAAATGCATTACAGTATTTAGCTTTGAGAGGTTTCAAATATAGGTGAGATGGTCTCAGCCTAACCACGTCTTGCTGGGTTCCATTCCACCATGAGCAAGTTCTTTCATCTAAAACAACTCCAACGAAAATAAACAAACGAAAATTGCTGCAAGTCGATCAAATCAACAAAGATAGCAATTACTCCCGCAGAAAAAGAAGGAACGTTTGAAGTAAACTATGTAGAGGTCAGGATGTTACAGGGTCATTCACCAGATATAACATGATTTGAATTCATTACTTTATCCATGCATCTCGTTTCCATCTATCGAAAGATACGAATTGGATTCTTAGTAACGTTACGTCGACAATGGGTTGACGTAGCAACAATCTGTAGCATGCTGGAATAAATCACAATATACGAATATATAAAAACTAATTGACACTGACATTTGAAGTAAGGAGGTATGACTACAAATCAAATACTGCTGAAGCATTAGTCTAGAGTCATGTTGTCTTAGTGTTTGTTGGTCGTCGTTACCGTACAAATAAAATTTAATATATTGGTTCATAACACGGAGATATAAAGTTATTCAGTTTCCATGATTATATATGCAAAATTCGACAACATTACCTATGTGATATTTTGTTCAATTCACACCCCTAGGCGGCTACTAAACATAGTCGATGTCGGTGGTAATTCAACTTAGAACAAAAGAAATATAACGAAATTTGGCAAAGCATTTCATACAACGCTTTTCCAAATCTAACAATTTACTACTTTGAGAAAATTCAAACTAAGTCAGAGGTTAGAAAGCTATGGACACAACGCAAAGTCTCTACCTCTATCCCGTAGTTTATAGAATTTGCTCAGGCTAGAAATACTTATAAGCAACCACAAATGATAACTGACACCTACAGGAATCTTACAAATGTGTTTTGAAGTTTTCCTAATGTGAAAATAAAATATATCTTCATATAATTCATTCATTCTTTTAAAATAATTATTTAGTACAAGAACGAAAGAATCAGTGATGGTTTATCTACTGATGTTAATTTATTCGCACACATTATAACTACGACTTAAATATGAGTATTATTTCTCAGCTTGCTAGCAATGAAAACTTAACAGTTGATTTACTAAAATCCTTGCACTGTAGTTCATATGTCAAATATAAGTTTGTAATAATCTTAGGTTGGTTTATTTTCCATCACTGATTCACGTTTCTCCTTATGAATTTCTTCAGACCGAGTTTTCTACAAGCGCAAATCGCTCACTAATATTAACTGATTCGTTATAAATCTATAGTTTTCTTTCAACTCAGAGTTACCTCGCTTTGGATCAGCCAGATAGGTGCTACTGAGAGGATAATGGTGGTTTTACACATTTTATTCTACACCTATTTATTTTACACATATTGCCATTAGCAAGAAGCTTTTCACCACCCTGAACTTAGGAAATTTAGATGTTAATGTTTATTTTAAATGTAATTAACTAACCTAAAGTTTGTCTATTTCACACGACGATTCCGTTAGAGGAGCACTTTTTTTTTGTGAAAGCCACATGACTCTCCGAATCTATATGTGACACTACAAGTATATATATAATATACGCACACATACATACATACATACATACATATATACATATATATATATATATATATATATATATATATATATATATATATATATATATATATATATATATATATATATATATATATATATATAAACATAATTAAGTGATCAGCAAACATTTGCTTCACCACAATAATGGTGTTTACATACCGAAGGGCTTGGTAAAAATTATTAATTGTTGATTTATTAATAAATTGATAAATTGATAAACCTTTACCCTTTTAATTTGTATATATATATATATATATATATATATATATATATGTGTGTGTGTGTGTGTGTGTGTGTGTGTGTGTGTGTGTGTGTGTTGGTTTATCTATCTATATGTACATATATGTACACATATATATATATAAATATATATACGTGTGCATGTGTGTATACACACACACACACACACATACACACACACACATATATATATATATACATATATATATATTTATATATATATGCATATAGATATACATATATATCTACCTATATAATTGAATAAGATAGAGTCAACAAGGATTATGGGTGATCAGTTATATTTTTTATACTCTTCTCTGCTACATTCCTAGCGGAATACACCTTACATATTTGCATATACAGGGATGGCCATAAGTAGCTTTAACCAATTCTAATAATAATAAAGAAATGTGTAAAACGACTTATGGGCATCATTGTCTATATACGTATTCGTGTATGTTTTGGAATATTAATGTTTCAAATTCTTCTTCTTCGTTTTGTGGGTAATTGATTTCTGACTCGTAGCAAGTATATTATTGGACCATTATTGGAAGACATTCTAATATTAGCAAAAAGTCTCTGAGACAAAAGAGCAATGAAACGGCGCTATTTCATGCGATATAAATATCAAGAATAAACATTTCTAAAATATTTTTTATGTCGGAAATATTTTATGTGTTTCATAGAAGGAAAAGAAATCTACTAGAATTCCTATATGATATTCCATTTATCGAATAGCAATAAAATAAACATGAGAAGAACAATGTAAAACCGTATTTAGATATCTAAAATATCTTAGATAATTTGTTTTTAATATGACTATCATTCATCAAAAACTTGATCTAATGTTTATATGCTTATGAACAGTGTTTATAATCAAAATATAGATATTTATAACTAAGTCTCATGTTATTAATAGCTAATAGCTGGCTGTCTTCAGAGAACAAATTTCGAAATGTGTTCAGATATACACAGACTGGAGTTGTTACATATATATATATATATATATATATATATATATATATATATATATATATGCATGTATATATATATATCAACTTATGACTATGAGTAAATATGCCTGTTTGCTGTCAGTTTGGCTGTATAAATATATATATATATATATATATATATATATATATATATATATATATATATATATATATATATATATATATATATATATATATATACATACATATATATATATATATATATATATATATATATATATATATATATATATATATATATATATATATATATAGTCAAACTGACAGCGTACATTCGCCACGATGGATCGCTAGCCACTAAATCTTCTTTTTAATATTTTCTTTCTCTATCTATATTATCTATTATATCTATATTTTGATTATAAACACTGTTTATAAGCATATAAACATTTCTCTGCTTATTTCTGTTCTGTGCTGTGTTCCTTTCTGTTGAAGAGCGTAGGCCCGAAATGTAAAAGACTTTCCCACTTCCAGAGCGTTAAACTAATATATATGTTTGTTGTTTACACACTCGTCTTCCTCTTTTTTCTTTTTTTTTTTTTTTGTAAATTCCAACTATATATATATAATGGAACGAGAAAGTATGAAAGGCAAATTCTATCTTGGTTTTACATGAACTCAGACAGTAAGGAGCCGAAAGAAATGCCGCTAAGCACTTTGTCCGGCGCGCTGACGAAACTACCTGGTCGGTGCTTTACAGATGTTTAAATAATGGTCTGAAATCTTAGCACAAGTCCTGAAAGATTTGGGGAAGTGGTTAAGTCGATTACATTGACCCTAGATTTCAACAAGTACATATTTTATCAATTCTGAAATGATGACAGGTAATGTCAACCTTCAGTAGAATTTGAATTCTGCACATCAAGTCAGAAGAAATGCCGCTACGCATTTCCCCTGCGCGCTCATGATGCTACCAGCTTTAAAATGTTGGTATGAGACCAGCAATTCTGAGGAAGGGTAAGTTGAATACAATGACCCCTCCCCCCTAGTAACAAATAAACTGGTACGTATTTTATCGGTCCTGAAATGATGAAAAGCAAGGACGACCTCGGTGAAAGCTGAACTCAATGCGTAAAGTCAGAAGAGATACTGGTAAGCCTTTAACCTTTTTGTTCACGGTACTCTCACCGTGCTATCAATTTTCTGCCATATTTAAACGTCACCGTGTATTCAGTATGTATTTTTAACATAATTTTCACGGCTTCGTTCACGAAATGTTACCATATTTTTACACTTCTATGTTCAGAATCTTTTGACAAGTATATTATTATCCATTCCCAGGTTATTCTTCATAGTCACAAAAAATAATAAGCGCCTACTTTTATCCGTGACTTCATATTATACATATTCCGAAGAAAATGGTATTGAATTGGTGTTCATAATTTTATTGGAAGCACACTCTACATTGTGTTATGTACTCAGCTTCTTTTGAAGCGAAAGGTGAAATGAAAACTAATGGTATATGATGAGAGGCTGCAAAATATCCTAAGGTGGCTTTAGATATAAGTATCACTAAGAATTTACATTAAGAGAACTTATCTATAATTGTGTGCGCGCAGTAGTAGCTATGCTAGCGAAATATATGAAATCGATACAAAATAGAACCTGACAATAGACAAGATGTAACTACTACAACTTTATGCGTGAAACTACAGAGGCTTTATGAGTAAGGGAGTAAACTTGGAGGCTATTGGGCTGCTGTTAGGATTAGCAGCCAAATATAATTCAAACCTGTAGAAAAAAAAACACTTCTCAAAAAGGAGAGGATGCGAACGGGAATGCAGTATCTGATTGATCATGAATTGAACGCCTTTGATCACAAGTCTAGTCTATTAGGAATCCTCTGGAGCTAAGCAATAACATAATCTGATGATTTATGTAAGAATTGTGATATCTATGTTAGTTTGAAACTGGCACCACACTTCCTCAGTAAGTTGTTTATATTTCAAATATGATTCAGCGAAAACAGATACCATAAGAGAATACAAGTATCGCGTCTATGATTAGATAGCATAAAATTTAGAGTGTATGCATAGATGTATGAGAGATTGTATACGATATCATCAATATAAAATATATACATTTCCAAACTATGGAATATCATTAATAAGAATAATATAATACAACAGTAACATTATCAAATATGTACTGTAATAACTGTACTATGTGGTGGTATAAGATAAACTTAATGTAAGATAAAGAACAAGTTCAGAAATAGATTATAATTAATAATGATTTTTAATTTTCGCAGAAGCCAAGGGCTTAGTCAATGTAATCGACCCCACTGTTCAAATGCTACTTGTTTTATGATAAAAGATAAAGTCGACCTCAGCGGAATTTGAAGGCAGAACTTAAAGACGGAAGAAATGCCGCTAAACATTGAACTCGGCGCGGCAAGGGTTGTACCAGCTCACCGCCTTCATTATAAATGATGTTATATATTGCTTTTCTTTGCGAAGACCGAAGTATAAATCACAATGCCATCGTATCTGTCGCTCTACATATATAATCATAATTAGCGACAAGCACTGAATCATGCGTTTCCGTTGTCGTTTCACAGGTCAAATCATTGAAGTATGATTTTGGGCGTACACTACATCTGGTGTTCTATTATTATATGTCATTCTGTAGACAGGAAGATAATTTTGGACAGAAGATTCATCTCGCACATAATATTGCTCGCTATTATTCAGACATTCTATATTCAGACATTCTATATAGACAAGAATAATTTAAAATAGACACTGTATCTGATGCTGTATAATATTTATTACACGAGTCAGAGTCGACTGTACATTATCATTCCACAGACCGAAAGATGATATGAGACAGGTAATCTCTTATTCAATGTTGTCTGCCACGATTGAGACAAACTCTACATACTTGACCATAATATAAAACAAACAATATTTCTGTTGCTCTATATTGTATATTCCACAAACTGATGGATAATTTTAATCAGAGAGCACATCTAGTGCTTTATCGTCTTACCATCAAACAGAATATTGCGAAATTTGAAGATATAATACAGACGGTGGTCTCTATTTTTTTTCCGAAATCAAATATGACAATAACTTTGGTTGAATTATTTCTGGAACTCAACAATGCATTCTATGTTACATCTCAGACGTCAGTATGATTTTGAAAATACTCTATATTTTGTGCAATATAACGCCTGCCACTTCAGAGACCTAAGTATAATGAATGCTTTATAATGTCTGTCGAGCATAAGATCAACATACATGAACATGATATTCGGCGGATATACTTTGAATAATAAAATATAGAAAAATGGGGAGAAATATATATTTTAAAAGAAAAATATATTGCAATAAATTATGAAATATGCGTTGTAGACATTTGCTCAATAACTGCATACATCAAAGAAGAGCGAAGCGACCCCGTTTCCCTAAATATGCACACACGTACGCATACACACATACATGATATATACAGTCACACAGATGCACATACGCACATATTCACAAACACACACACACATATACACATATACACACACGCACGCACACAGCGAAATATAACGTATATACATATATACGTACATGTATATACACGTAATGCGTATTTGACTGTAAGTTGTTCATTGCACAATACAAGTGTTTGATAAATTTTAATAATACAGTTCTATAGAGTCTCAAACACACACACATACACACACTTTTCCTCTCTCACACATGCACATATACACATACACACGCTCCTAAGCACAGGCAAACACACATATGTATCTATATGCCCGTGTGCGTGTATAAGTGAGTATACGATTGGAAATGAATGAGTGGCTGTGTGGTAAGTTGCTTGCTAATCAACCACATGGTTTCGGGTTCAGTCCCACTGCGTGGCACCTTGGGCAAGTGTCTTCTACTATAGCTTCGGGCAGCAGCAGTAGCAGCAACAGCAACATCATCATCGTCGACATCGTCATCTTCATGACCATTATCATCTCCATCATCATCATCGTCGTCATCATCATCATCATAATCA
>NC_142945.1:8276402-8283902 GCF_046866305.1 Octopus bimaculoides | reverse complement strand
TGTTTGCTAAAAATACGGACATTTGCAATATTTTTTCATAACTTTATATCGTCTTATGTTTAACTGTCAAGTTAATTTTAAATTTTAATATTTAAGTTAAATTAACTAATTCACAAAATAATAATCAATAACAATGTTATTAATTTCGAGGAATTGTAAAAAATTATTAACATGTTTAATTGTTGCTCCAAAAAATACAAATACCTGTTCCACATATTTTTTTTCGTTAAAGAAATGCAGGAAATTTTAATACGAAATTTAAACAAGAATGTCAAGTATTATTTTAGATTGAGCTGAACTTTTTAACAAGACTATCCTCCATTTCATTTTATGAAAGCACATTTTATTAAAACTCTAATTTTTTCTCTATTACTTCTTTCAGTCTTTTGACTACGGCCATGCTGGGGCACAGCCTTGAAAGATTTCATTCGATCACATGGACCACCAAAACTTAGTTTCTTCAAGTTAGTATTTATTCTGTCGATCTCTTTTGCCGAAATGCTAAGGTACGTGGGCACAAAAACACCAACACGGGCGTTGTCAAGTGGTTGTGGTGGTGGTGGTGGTGGGGGGGGACACAGACAAAAAGACACAAACACATACATGAATATATGCATATATATATATATACGGCGTGCTTTTTTCAGTGTCCGTCTATCAAATCTATTCGCAAGGCTTTGTTCGGCTCGAGATTACAGAAGACACTTGTGCGAGGCACGACGTATTGGAACTGAACCCTCCACCATATGATTGAGAAGATACCTATTTACCACACAACCACGCCTGAGTCTATTTTCAAACATACAATCCATCTTACCACACATTAGATTGATTGATATATTATCCGGTCATCCCAACAGCTCTGTCCGATTTTACCTTTTTTAAAATTGAATGAAATTCAATAGTATGTCTAATAGAATGTCTAATGGAATTAAAAATTATTTTTATGCATTTATGTACATTTAAACTAATTAAATATTATTTTAGAGAATAATAGAATTAAAATTTCTTTGATTAAAACCCTTTCAAATACAGCAGAAGTATCCAAAGAGCATTTAATGCACATAATGATTTAATGAGTACAAAAAAGGAAACTCTGCAGCCGAAGCGAGTCGAAACATATACTCAGTTTATGGGAAAAAATGAATGACAGAACTTAAAGAAGATGGTTTGCAAAATTCAGAAGTGGAGATTTCAGCCTTGAAGATGAAGATCGAACAGGGCCTCCAGTTGGCCATTTGCACAGGGAACGAGTGACTGATATAACAACCATAAACACTAAATTTAACAATATTTACGTTCTTGTAAACTATTCTAGTTTACAAGTGATTTGTCTACCACTGATCCAAGATGAACTGGATTACGCTCCTCACGAATCGATCTGTGATAACACGAGCCAACAATTAATCAAAGATTCCGCTTAGACCGCAAAAATGCGTCCGAATAACTATGAGCAATGTCCAGTACAACTAGGGGTATCGGAGTGAAATCCATTTTCCCATTTGCCCTATTATTCATTTATTACTGTTTCATTTAAAAGTTCCTTTTTTAGCGCAATACCCATTAAATAATAGGATTGATGTACTGTAAATAAAGGATTTGAACCCGTGGCCAAGTGATCTGTCGAACAGTACTTTATGAAAATAGCCACTTCAACGTTTCTGCTTGAGTGGATATGAATGCTTGTTTCTTGTAGTTTGGATAAACGTATGAGAGTTACATTGCCTCAAAAGCAAAACCCCGCATTTTCATCCATCTTTCACTTTCTCCCCTACTTCATCTATCTTTCACTTTCTCCCCCACTTTATCCATCTTTCACTTTCTCACCCCCACTTCTCCCCAAGGTCATATAATTGCATTGTTTTCTACATATTTTATTGATTTTTCATCTACAACAGCATGTTTTGTCGTCGTAGAAGAATATCGTAGAACTTATAGTCACCTATGTTTTAAATCAATTTCTCCGTGACAAGATTATGAAAGATAATGCGAGAAAGCTTATTGATATTTCTATTTTACTACACGACATTAAATCTCTTTTGCTTACCTCATATTGGAGAGTTTTCCATATTCGTTTCAATAAAAATATTGGGAAAAGCCTTTCATACTACGTAAAAGCGATGGTTCCTTTGTTTGTTTGTTTTAACTACACCTTTTTTTCTTATTTAAATAGAATATTTTGTAGTGTTGTATCTAAGAATTTGAATAAAATACTTTTCCTTTTTACATAATTTGCTTTGGTTTCCCTTTGATGTTGCAACTAATTTATCTGATTCGATTATTTATTCGATTGTCTGTTTTATTTCGTAATTTTAAAATTTCTATTGATATAATTTAATTTATTTCTTGTTGTAGATGCTGTTGATAGTGGTGGTGGTGGTGGTTGTGGTGGTAGTGGGCGATGTTGGTGTTGGTGTTGGTGGAGGAAGTACGTTTCATTTTCTTATAATTTCAACATTAATAAAAGTGTTTTCGACGTAAGAGATGTATTTCGAAATTAAATTAATCACACCGGATTATACATACATAGATACATGCATACATACATACATACATGCATACATACATTCATACATACATACATAAATACACACACACACACACACATACACACACCTACTCACACACAAATACGTATATATGCACATATTTATTCATATATGTATGTACGTGTAAATATATATATATATATATATATATATATATATATATATATACATAATATATATATATATATACATAATCTATATATATACATAAATATATATATATATATATGTGTGTGTGAGTGTGTGTGTGTGTATGTGTGTGTGTGTTTGTGTGTGTGTGTGTGTGTGTGTGTATTTGTGCGGGGGTGTGTGTGTATTCAAACAGCTTGTGATGATATGTTATTTGCATGTAGCAATATTTCTACAGTTCAATAGCTCAACTTATTCTAATTATCATGTAGCTGTCAGATTTTTCCAATCATTTCATTCCATGTTTTTGCATGGTTTTGAAATGTATTCACTTTCAATTCTGAATTTGAATTAAATATCCCATCTGGTTTCTATTTTTATTCTTCTACTTTGATGAGATTATTGGATTCTTGGCATAAAACGTGATGTAATACCAATTCCGATGTCCGAGTTTCCATATCCAGCAGCAGTGCTACTTCATTCCTTTATTTTTTTCCTTTTGTTTCGTTTCGTAAAATGGGACAATATACAAAAACATACGACACTCCGCAAATTAATGAATTGGGGATCTTCTGTACTCATCAAGAGCATAAATATAATATATTCGTCTCTCTAAAGTCATGAGGCCCTGTGAATGAGCCAAGTGTGTCTATGCATTAAGACAGCATTACCAATTCACTTGGTAGTAAGATAGACTCCAAGTTTGATGATGTCCAGATCATTAATAGTTCACTTGTACACATGCAAGGTGAGGGCCGCATATAGTAACAACAAAAGTATTCAAACGAAACTATATATATATGAATATTTAACTTTATCAGAGGAAGTGTTACCTTCACTTCGATTGTTGAGGAAATAGTAGGTGACTCACTATTGAGAATTCTTCAGAAAACATCTCGAGTCATGTCGTGAAACTGCATAATTTCCTCGTAACAAATTTTGGCAGAGAAGTCTGTTACATTCACATCTGAAAATCTTTCGCTAGAATATTCTTACTTCTTAGTTTAGTAAAATCAGAATGTTAAGACAATATAAACAATACTTATAATTCAAATGCAGAAACCTGAGAGGACAGCAGACATATAAATTCTCGTTTGTCCCCCGATACTAAATAAATTGTCATTACTAAATGTTAGCAATCTATATGATAACTGTATTTACACTGACAAGAATTGTCTCAGTGCTAATTTGCGTTAGTTATATACCTCATCTGCATGATATCTGTTTAAAAGGATTTGAACGGTTATAAATCTTACTAATTCATTGACTAGAGACTTTTGTTTCTAACCTGAAATTGCTGCCTTGTAAGCAACGAATAAAAGATTATATTTTCAATATTTCCTCGGAGACGATATAGAATAAATAAATAAATAAACATATGTGTAAAAGAATAAATAAACGAAAAATATTTTCGTTTGAAGTGTACCATATTCCACCTTAGATTTTATTCACAGAGGGAATGCAATGCGTTTAAGGTGGCGACATCGCATTGCTTAAATGAAATACTAATGTATTTTACAGACTCTGTATAATTTCATTACCATAAAATCGTTCGCTTCTTTTCTTTTTCCTTATTTTTGTTTTGTTGCTTCAATATTTGTCGTGTTTGGAAGGGGTAACCACTTTAGTAAAACTTAATCTCATTTCGTTTTACAACACCTGGTGTAATTCTTTCAATTTGTACTTATTGTGACTTCCACTAAATACTTTTACATTGAAGTACAAAACTTCACATCTGTATTAAGTAATGTTTTTCTTTAATGTTTTCCCATTCCAGTCTTCCTCATTTTCTTCAGTCACTCACTCACTCACTCACTCACTCACTCAGACACACACCCTCACTGATTCAATCACTCACTTATTTGCTCACTCACTCACTGATTCTCGTCTTCAACATTTTTCTCTCTAGCTGTCACTTGCTCGGCATTGTCACTCGCACTCCATCTGACGTTCAGCTTTTCGATTTTACATTTTTTCTCTCTCTTCTTCAGAACCATCTACTTCCAGTGAAAGTTTAACTAGATTATTCTCTTTTGGTTTTTAATTTAACTGCTGACACCTTATTTCTTTTAGCTGTATGTTTAATACGACGTGCTTCATCTGTCTGAAGATAATCATATTCCTGCTAAAACATTGACAAAGTTCAACGACAAAAACTCAAGATCACCCTCTCTTCATCATATATATATATATATATATATATATATATATATATATATATATATATAAACATATATATATATATATATATATATATATATATATATATATATATATATATATGTATGTACGTATATATATATGTATGTATGTATGTATATATATATATATATATACTTATATACAGACATATATATATATAAGCATGCATAAGTATTTGTGTATATATATATATATATATATATATATATATATATATATATATATATATGTATGTATGTATGTATACGTGGAACTTTTCTGTAATTTCTTTTGATTATTCATCGCGAATTCAATTTGGAGTTTCTAGCAAATTTAACCACTTCACCATAAATAAAATACAAGGAAAACAAAACGACAAAGTAAGAACGTCAGCAGCGACGGCATCTCAAAGAATATATAACATTCAGATTCCTTTTAGCTCTGTTGGAGGTGAAAAACCACCTTCTGGGCTTGGCGTTGCACTTTGGTTTTTTTTTTTTTTTTAGTAAAACGGTTATGTTATCTATTATTTAGTCCATGTATACTTCACTTCCCCCACACTTCAGCATTTTATCTGCGTATAATGTGTGAGAAAGAAAATAATTCAGAGACGCTGTCCTGAAAAATAAAATAGTTAAATCAATTAACAATATTTAACAAGCTTAATGGTTTTAGCAAAGCAATTTCTTAATTAACCGCAACCACTCCTTCTTATAGAAAGTGCAAAAGAAAATTAAGTTCAGGTGATAACATGATGCTTTCTTCATCTTCCAACATGCTTAATTTTGGTTTTAATTAATTGAGATTTCAGAGTTGCCGCCCCCACTTTCTTTTTATCTCACTTAAGACGATATAGACATCTATTTATTGCAAAAAGTAATTTTCATTTAATAAACGTTTTAATTACAGCATCATGTTTGTTTGCAGTGAGATCAATATTTGTCATTGTAATTCAATGTGCTTAAATATAAATAGATAATGTCTAGTAGACATTTGGCGGTGAGCTGGCAGAATCGTTAGCACGCCAGGCGAAATGCTCAGCAGTATTTCGTCTGCCGTTACGTTCTGAGTTCAAATTCCGCGATATCGACTTTGCCTTTCATCCTTTCGGGGTCGATAAATTAAACACCATTTACGCACTGGGGTTGATGTAATCAACTTTATCCCTTTGTCTGTCCTTGTTTCTCCCCCCCCCCCCCCTCTCTCTCTCTCTCTATATATATATATATATATATATATATGCGACGGACTTATTTCAGTTTCCGTCAACCAAATTGATTCATATGTCTTTGGTCGGCCCGAGCACCTATAATAAAAAATAGTTGCCAAGGTGCCACGCAATCGGACGCAATCCAAAACCATGTTTGGAAAGCAAGCTTCTTACCATACAGCCACTCCTGTGTGGCAAGAAGCTTACTTCTCAAATATTCGGATGTGTGTGTGTGTGTGTGTGTGTGTGTGTATGCGTAGGTAAGTGTAGCGATCCAAACACAGAAACAAAGCTCAAAACATGAGTGTACATACATCAATTATTAATAATCGGTAGAAGTTACAGAGTGAAGCAGGAACCAAGTCTCGTGCGTTGTCAGATAAGCACTTGCGCCGATTATTTATTAAAAAAAAGAAAGGTATATCTAGGTGTGAATATGTATATTTTAAATAGATATTCCGTTTGCTGTGTAAATACCGAACAAGTTCATTGCGCGTTCTACAACTCTGTATTCCATGAATATATATATATATATATATATATATATATATATATATATATATATATATATATATGTATATATATGTGTGTGTGTGTATGTATGTATTCACATTGTGTGTTCACTAACATAGACTGGATATGCATCCTACGTGACTATGTAGCTTGGTTGATATTAAAGCAATAAAATGAGTTATTTAAATATGTAGTTATTCTGGTCTTGCTTTCAGCTATTTTATTGTCGTTGCTCATCTGCACATCGGCCCTGATCGATCAGGAAGGTGATTAAAGTTATTGAGTATTGATTCGTATGTATGTATGTGTGTATGTGTGTATGCATGTATTATGTATGTACGGGTGTGTGTATGTATCCGTGTGTCAATGTTTAGAAACTATGTTTCTGTATATAGTGTTGGTTAACACCCTCCACACTCACACCCACACAGACACCCACGCGCACACGGATACTCAAAAATACACGTATATATATCGGTGGGTGAATGTATATCTGTCTATCCGTCAGACATTATGTCTATCTATCTATCTATCTATCTATCTATCTATCTATCTATCTATCTATCTATCTATCTATCTATCTATTTATCTATCTATCTGTCTCTCTATCTATACACACGTACACATACGTTCACACACACCTATACACAGAGAGACTGAGAGATAGTTAGACAGACAGACAGATAGGTAGACACAGATAGATAGATAGATAGATAGATAGATAGATAGATAGATAGATAGATAGATAAATAGATAGATAGATAGACAGAGAGGCAGATGGATGGATGGATCGATAGATAGATAGATAGATAGAGAGATAGATAGATAGATAGATAGATAGATAGATAGATAGATAGATAGACAGAGAGAGACAGACGGATAGATAGATAGGTAGATACAAATTAATATGTGTAGACA
>NC_142945.1:8266402-8271402 GCF_046866305.1 Octopus bimaculoides | reverse complement strand
TAGGGACAAAAAGAAAGTAGAGGAGAGAGAGAAAGACAGAGTAGGTGAGAAAAGGAGAGTGTATGTATATAAGGGGACAACAGGTATGACACAGGATGCTACCATAGGAAGATTGGAAAGGCAAAAGTAAAAAGTAAAAAGCAAAAATGAGCGCGTGTAAAAACATACTTCCGAATAATATAATCTTCATGTGTTTGCATACAGTACATGCATAAATACACACATACACAGACATACATAGTGGCAAGAGAGTGTATAATCTTTATGTTTTATATATCAGATTTTCTGCTTAAAACTACTTGCAGATCTTCATTACTTGAAAAGCTCATTATGAGAGTATGGCTTAACTCATTGTCAAATGTTGTTGATGGTCTAAGAAAAATAAATTTGTCTCAATGAATAATTTAGTTACTACGGTTTTTAATTATTTTGTTACGTGCTTCAGTTTCTTCACAACTACTTAGTTGAATTAAAGTCACGTTCAGGATATTTTGATTGCTGCGTGGAAATCGAACGCAGACCTCTTGTTTACTACACCACGTGTGCTACCGATTACACCAGCGAATCAACCTGATTTTTTTTTCTATCTTATTTAAGAGCTATAATTAGTTCGTATTTGTTTTTTGTAAACAAACTTTCATGTGCTTTCAGAAATTATTATTATTTACACAATTGTAAAAATCGACACTGCTTAAGGAAGCCATAACAATGAAAGCACATAAAAGTTTGTTTACAAAAACAAATACGCACTAACTATACTTCTTAAATCTTACGTAGAAATGTAGGTTGGTTCGCTAGTATAATCGGTAGCACATTTAGCCGCGTAAACAAGATGTCGCGTGAGTTCGAGTCCCACGCGTGGCTAGTATACTCCATTATTAGACTATTTCTTTAATCATTGCGCGATGATCGCTTTAAACATATAAAATACTATTATTATTTTTTACAGAATTTATATATATATATATATACAATTATGCATATATATATATATGTGTGTGTGTGTGTTATGATGTATGTATATATGTGTGTGTCTAGATGCATATTATATATATGTATATATATTGATTAGCGACATAAACATACGCATGCACATACAGGCACACATACACCAACACAGAAATATACACATACATATACACCCATATATATATATGTGTGTGTGTGTTATATTTCACATCCTATATATCATTTCATATGAAAACGCAATGTTTATACATGAATGGGAGTTAAAATAAAATCTTCTCTCTGAGGCTATTAAACGCACTGAAGACCGCAACAAGATATACAGATACAAATATACTTCGCATTGGACATCTTAACTCATCTTAGCTACGAGAAATAAATATTACGAGATATTTATCAGAAAATGATTGAATGAGATATTCAAATTTAATTTCTTCGGGATACAGTACTGTCTATATGTAAAGTGGAACAGGATTTGAACAGTTTTGATTGTACTATATGTATCATGTTCAGGGAATGATACATCTCTGAAGCTATAAAACTCCCTAAACTGATCATCTGAGAGATGATAGAATTAATGAGAATTTAAAGTAGACTTACAACCACATTGTAAATAATATATAATAGATACATGTGGTTTTCAATGCACATATGAATGCGTCTAAGCGAGTGGATTTATTAGAAAATGCTCAATAATTCGGAATATTTTATGTTTGATAAATATAGTATCAAATTTAAGGGAGTACTGCAAAAGACAGTGAATCACGTAAGTATATTACGTTGATATGTATGAATTACGTTTAAACATATAAATGTTTAAAGGATTTCAACCAACCAATTGCAGCCACGCTCGACAGATCGTTTATGTCTAGTTCAATGTGTATACCAATGCATGTATTTCATTCTTATTTATTTGACGACCTGTTAGATTTGAGAATATAAAGGGAGATATGTATATATTGTGATATACCTATATATGTATGTATGCATGGATGTATGTATGTATATATAATCATGCATATATATATATATATATATATATATATATATATATATATATATATATATATATATATATATATATGTATATATATATATATGGGGCTTGCTAAAACTAGGCCAAAACAGCTGTAAGATTAAACTTCTGTTCATCCTCTAATTGCTTATGTACTTTGTACCTCTATATGTAAACCATATTGGCAAAATAACATAGTCTGCCATGGACACCTGTGCTTTGGTTCTTTCTTTCTTTTTCTTTTCTTCCTTTTTTTGTCACTTTGGTATTAATTAAATTAATGAATTCAACGGGATACACCGTCTGCAAGTAGTTGGGTTCAGCATATTATCCTCCATTTTCTAATTGTTACGCACACACACAAACACACACACACACACACACACACACACACACACACACACACACATATATATATATATATATATATATATATATATATATATGTGTGTGTGTGTGTGTATAGAGAGAGAACGAGAGAGAGAGGGAGTTACATATTCTTACACAATTGTCATGTTGTCGGTTACGACGACGAGGGTACCAGTTGATCCGATCAACAGAACAACCTGCTCGTGAAATTAACGTGTAACTGACTGAACACTCTACTGACACCGTAGTTCTTACCTTAGTTCTCTGGGAGATTCAGCATGACTCAGAACGTGACATGGCAGGTACTTTGGATTATAGGTACCACTAATTTTTGCCAGCTGAGTGGATTGGTGCAACGTGAGATAAATTTGTTTGGTGAAGGTTACAACTTGCCACCGTGAATTAAACTAACGGCATTACGATCGTGAGCCGATTAATCTAACCACTCAACCAAGCGCCTTCACTATTCATATGTAAATACATCCGTATATTATGTGTATGTATGAAGGTGTATTCATACATGTGAAAATATACACAGGCGTAGGCTGAGTGTACGGTAAGAAGACTCCTTCCCAGTTATATTGTCGTGGTATGAGTCCCATTCCATGGCACCTTGAATGGGACATGATGTCAGCCTTCCTGCACATTCGTGAAAATTTTCGTGCAGAGAGGTCGCGTCAGTACCCGAGAGCTATGGTTAAACTACAGACGTCTAGTGCACGTTTGTCGGATTTTCGTTTAGCATGTCGGGCAAACTGCTTTTCGGTATTATAAGAAATTCATACTTTCGGGGTCGATAAATTAAGTACCAGTTGCATACTGGTTCGATCTAATCGACTGGCCCCTCCCCAAAATTTCGGTTCTTGTGCGTAGAGTAGAAAAGAATATGTATATTTTCTGAGTTGAACTTCCGCCGTTGGTCGACTTTGCTTTTCATCCTTGCGGGGTCGATAAATTAAGTACCAGCTGCATACTGCGGTCAATCTAATGAACTGCTCCCCTGTCCCAAAATTTCGGGCCTTGTGCCTAAAGCAGAAAAGGATATGATGGTAGCTGATACAAATGGTAGTTGCTTGAATTCTGTAACCACGATGTACGTCGTATAGAAAGAGGGAGAGAGAGAGAGAGAAATAGAGTAATAAAATAAACAGAGAGAAGTGCAGGATGAAGAGAAAGAAAGAATCATAGGAACTGAAGCCAAGTAGGAGAGGAAAACGAAAGGGAATAAAATGATAGCGTAGTTATGGGAGGAGTTATGCAAATGAGATATTTGTTTTTAATTTTATTGGGAAGTAATAAATATTTTTCTTTTGAAAATCCGTATTCGTTTCATCAATTTGGATAAGCACCAAAGAGTTTGCTAAAAGTTAAACTATAATTATTGTATGTATACCATGTTGCCAATATTATCCATGGAATCAAATGTATTCTTCCAAAGGTGCTCCGTCATTTGATGGCCAATAGCATACAAACACACACAAGTGCGCGCGCGCACACATACGCAACACACTCACATGCAACACACACATACACACACACACGCAACACCTACACGCATGAAACACACACACACACAGACAACACACATATAATCGAACCCGCGATCCTATTACCGCGAGTCCACTGCCCTAACCACTGGGCCATTGCGCCTCCACCTTCGACACCGATAGACGAACGGCAAAGTCGACAGCAGCGGAATTTGAACTCAGAACGTATAGACAGACGAAATGCTGCTAATAATTTTGCTCGTTATGCTAACGCTACTACCAGCTCGCCGCGATACATGTTCATATTAATTTTACAATCTGTAACGTATATGTACGTTCAGAGTGTAACTCTTCATATGTGCATTAAATTTCATTAGATACACTTTGTATTCAGATCTGAATCCTCTGTATTATTATGTGATGAATATTCATGCGTACAAACTTATATTCATACTCACATACTAATATACATCTATAAATATGCGTATGTGTGTATGTGTGTGTGTGGGCGTGCGTGAGTGTGTATACATATATTCGTGCATAGCTACATATAAATTTCATGTCAGTTTACTTGCGTACGTGCTTACAAAAATATAAATACAGACAGTCTCATTCACGCCCCCCCCCCACACGCACGTATAATACACACGCACATACAAGATTGTATGTGTGGGCATAAAACGTGTGTATCTATATATATTTCTATGTGTTTATGTTTATGTGTAATATATGTATATACGACACACCGACACACATGTGAATACACACACATACGCTCACATACACAGACACACAGACACACACACACACACACACACACACACACATATATATATGTATATATATGTATATATATGTATATATATATATATATATATATATATATATATATGTATATATATATATATATATATATATATATATATATATATATATATATATATATATATATATATATGAATGCATGTATGTATATATGTATGCATATACACATATATATGTACGTATATAAATAATGTTTATGCATAAATATCTATATATCCATATGTATATACTATATATATACATATATATATATATATATATATATATATATATATATATATATATATATATATATACATATACATATATACATATACATATATATATATATATATATA
>NC_142945.1:8256402-8261402 GCF_046866305.1 Octopus bimaculoides | reverse complement strand
CTTAAATTTTAATTAGAGATTTAATGGACAAGATTGTATCTCAAATATTATATTTATTTTTATTTTTTGTGCGTAATTTTTTCCCCAACATATGAGTTATTTTGCGTCTAAATTCAGCGTCAACAAGTTCTACTCCCTGAGAATTATTTCTCTCACACCATAATACTACCTAGTTTATTTCGGAGATTAACATCATAGACACTTCAAGATATAACCGAGTATATGTCTATTAACAGTATAGTTCATATATACATATAGATACATATATATACATACATACCCGCACACACACACACACACACACACACACACACACACACACACACACACACATATATATATATATATATATATATATATATATATATACGCAGCCTCCCAGTTTAAAAAATATATATAAAGTGCAAAGAGAACCTGAAAGTTTTCTTAAAAGGTACATGGCGTATTTTATAAATATCCCTGTTCGAATATAAAAAAAAATCAGGTACCAACTAGTAGCCCTTTTGGTTTTACATTGATGCATACATACATGCATATAAATACACACACACACACACACACACACACACACACACAGATATATATATATATATATATATATATATATATATATATATATATATACAAGGTGTTTCAAAAAATTTTATATCATTTCGTAATCTAATAACTTTGCCAGTTCTTGTTCAAATAGCTTCAAATTTTAACAACATGCGTAGAAACAGGTCAAAATGTTATATGTAATGTTTGATATGTTTATTCTTTCAGGTATAGAAATGGCATTCATTGGCATTCACTAGATTACGAACCTTCATATCTATGTTTGTGTGTTTATGTGTATAGTGTATGTACCTCTGTATATTATGTATGTTTGTGTGTTTGAGCACGCATTCGTGTGAAATGTGGTGTCTAGCCTGTGGCAACAGTCCATAGAATGATACAATATACTGGGAAAGTTAAATTACACTCGAGTCTCTTTTAAACAGAAACTTTCTGGATATGTCACAACTTATTTGGAAACTAATTCTTCTTATAATTACTAGAACAACAGACATTTCACAAGTAGTCTGAAATCGCAGAACAAATTTACTTAAAATTAAGATTTCAAAATATATTTGTCGTGAGGTTGTAAATGCATTTTCTCTCTGATTCATTGGTTAACACTTAGAAATTGCCATCAGTCTTTCACTTGTTTTTCATGTTCATAAAATCAATTGATTTTGTGTGCTCTCGATTTTGGCAGCGCAAATGTGATTTTAGAATTTATATGGATGTTGATTTTCTATGATAGCGGCCTAGATCGAACAAACCATAAATGAAAGACAATACAACCATGCCCATCTTGTTCTGTTCTCCTTGTGTCGATTGTTTGAAACATTGCATCCATGATTCTCTTACTCTTTTATTGGTTTGTATTTATCAGTCATTGGTTTGCAGCCATTATTTAGCAACAACTTAGACGATTCCAGTATTCTATTTAAGCATCATATTTATTGTCTGATACTTTTTGTCGAGTCGAATGCTACAGGGGCAAAAACGGACTAGCATTAGACCCTCGATGCTATAATAGAGAGCACATCAGCCTAGATGCTTTGCAGGGGAGCTGAGTCCGATTGACCGGTGGATGTGAAGAAAACTTCATAACGACACAGTGATTCCTGCATATTATACAATCTGGTTCGCAAGGACACTTGTCCGCAACGACGTGGTTTCGGTACGAACTTATTAGTTATACGCACACACGAGCGGGAACCGAGCCTGAAACTCGTGAATACAAAGCGAATTTGTTAACCACACAATTATATCTGTATATGATATGTGTCACCGAAGGGGAGTGAGCCCAAACCACGTAGATGCGAATCGAAATTCTGAGTCACAAAAACATGGAAAGGAACCGAGTCCGAATCTCGTGGGTACACTTCTTCACCACAGAAATATGAATGCTTGCTTTAAGAATACCTTATCCTATTTTAAAATAGTACGGTGTAATTTGTGTGAAATGTGAGTGCTAATAGATCGTCTTATGTCTCATAAACACCATTTTTCATTTTCTCTAATCCATTTTTCTTTCTTTGTCTTTAATTATATTCTAAAGTGTTCCTCTATATGATCTCTCTCTCTCTCTCTCTCTCTCTCTCTCTCTCTCTCTCTCTCTCTCTCTCTCTCTCTCTCTCTATTTCTCTCTCGATTTATCTCTCTTTCTCTCTTCCTTACTTGAAATATCTCTTTTTAAAAGCGCAACATAAGTCAGTTTCAGTTGTATTTGGTTCAGGTTTCTGTACACCTCGTCAATTTTAAGCTTTAATAGAGATTGTAGAAACTAACGATCTATTCAGTGGACATAAACATCTGCTACAGCGTGAATAATATATTCACATCATTTTCTGCTACTGTTACTAACAACACATATTGAACGTACGCCATGTACCAGTGAAGCAGATTTATCTATATTGTATGGCAATCATTCCTAAGACATGATTCACACGTTTTGACGCATCTTCGGCAACAGTTTTAATCTATGCACTCATTGAATGTAATACCCAGTAATATCAACATTAAAGCTCTCCGATGATTTTGTTTTTAAAATAAGCTGTTTCTGTTGATATACAAAACTTCGTATTAGAATATTAGAGATGCTTCGTTAACAAACCTTACGACACAAGCAAAGGACTGGCGTTACCTTGCATTGGTTGTTATTAAACTTGTAACATAGTTATGATTATTTAGCTCAACCTGTTTTTTTAAAACATGTGATATAAGTTTCAAGATATTTAGCTGTAAAATTTAGTAGTTGTTTGTACCAATCAAGGTTCTCTATTTTTCGGAAGATTTTAATCTTAAATTGTTTCTAGGTGTAGGCGTGCGTGTGTTGGGGTGCGTGACACCCTGCATACGTGTCCTCTACAATAGCCACATGCTGACCAAGATCTTGGGAGTGAAGAAAAAAATTATGTGTACGTGAGTGTGTGTGTTTGTGTAGGTATGTATGTTCATATATGTGGTTGTGTTAGTTTCCCACTACCGCTTGATAACCAATGCTGGTGTGTTTACGTGCCTGTAATTTATTTCAGCAAAAGAGACCGATAGAATAAGTGCGAGGCTTAAAAAGAATAAGTACTGGAATTGATTCGCTCCACTGAAATTTTTGAAGTTGGTGCCGTACATGGTTGCAGTCTAATGATTGAAACCCTTAAAAGGTTATATGTTCTCGTTTTTTTTTTTTTACTGAAATATTTTTATTTAAGGACTACAGTTGTAAATACATTCAGAGCCCCTCATAAAACACAATGGCATAACTCTAGCTCCCAATGATATAATAAAATTTACTTCTACAAAAAAAAAAACTATATCGAATTGCTCTTCACCTCCAATAGCTGGGTTTACAATTAGGAGCTGTCCATTACTTTTTACATGTAGAAATAGCTGGGTGAATTATAACATCTCCCCGTTCTGAGATCATAAGTTAAAATGAATTTCTCGTATTCTATCGATTTTCAGGACAAGACGGTTTATTCTACTCTGCCTCATTGCACCTAATTGCTGGAAACCATATTTTGCAAAGGAAATACCAATATGCTAGCACAGCCATTAATACATATTTCAGATGAATAAAGGTCAAGCAAAGGATTCTATTTAATGCTCCAATGAGGGATACAAATATTTACGCTTTCGTTATATCTAGCAAGGATCACTAATATCTACATACACAACTACAAGAAGCCATGATGGTTTTAATTATATAGTTGATGTTATACATAGACGCGGTGGTTGAAGCAAAAACACGCAAATATACAGTGTTTACAATATAAGGTTTTATATTGATTCACGAACGCTTAGTATTTCTATAATCTGTATACACAGCTAAGATGTGCTCACAATTCCATTGGCTGGGATATTCACATTGTATAAATAAGAGACGAAATGCCAACTCATACTTGCTTTGTGTGACGCAAATATATAGATTGTAAAACTGTAGCTCATAATACAATCTATTTCTGTCAATAGGCATTGAAATAAATGTCCTTCGTATGCCTTTGTGCAAACGACTGGTGAAAAGAAATATTTACAACCGTTTCAGTTATTTATTTACCTAGAAATTTGCTTTAATACATATATGCTTATATGAGTGTGTATATACCCGTTTTGAGAACTGTGTTTTTGCATGTATGCTTTATATGAATGCATAGCGTGTGTGTGTTTGTATGTGTGTGTGTGATTGTGTGACGCGTGTATATATATATATATATAAAACTTACTTAAAGGACACAATGCATGTCTTTAAGTGCTAACAATAGTTGAAAAATATCTCAATCATATTCTTCAGGCACAAACCACTTATCAAAACGAACCAACGAAATTGAATAACAGACAAAATGCGAAAGAAATGAGAAGCCACCATATATAAAACACAGAAGGTATAAAACGGAAGACGAAAAACGGAAAACCAAAACATAAAAACTAATATGTAAAAAGTATATGGTAAAAAGGTAAAAGAGTTATCCTCCTTTGACCTTAAATTGTAAGGATGAAAAGATATTAACAAGTTGACCAGGAATAGGCGGAATATATATATATAAGTAATATTTATAAACACATCAATATGGCTGTTCGACGTAACTACCATTTGTAACCCAAAGAAGAGCCACTTCCAGTTGGTTATCGTTGCAAACTCTTGCTGGTATATATTGCAAGCAGGGAAGCGAACACCTGCTATCTTCTAGCAAACGATACGATCACAAGAGCGAACGGTTTCGGGCTATTTTGTGCCCATCGTCAGTGGTTAACATCGGGCCGCCAGTGGTAGCAGAAATTCGCTCGATCTCGCAGTATTTAGAAAACCGAGAGAAAATCAGTTACTGATCTTGGAACGAGCAAATTAACTTGTTAGAAAATAACTTTGGGAGATGAAAGTACTAAATATATTGAGATGTGATGTTTATCACCAGTTCTTGCAATATATTTCGGACGTCGATTGTATCTGTAGCCAGTTGGAGGAGGATCTT
>NC_142945.1:8231402-8251402 GCF_046866305.1 Octopus bimaculoides | reverse complement strand
TTCATATGCAGTCGCATCCATCGGAATTCCAACAATTTTTATCATATTGTGATGCTGAAGAGTCTAGAAAAAATAACAACATTTATATTTGTGGATAAATACGCACACACACACACACACACACACACGCGCGCACACACACCGACGCACACACACACACACGCGCGCACACATAAACATCTGTATAAATACTATCGCAGTTTAGTGTTTGCACTTTATTGGAAAACCATAAATCAGGCGAAACTAAGTCACTATACTATTTCTATATTCAGGACATTTGCTAAGATAAGGGCTTAATGCTGGAGATCTTGTTCATGTGTCTAAATCCTCGTGAATAATTTTGGAGAAAATCTCTGGAAAATCTTTTCACTTTAACGGTAATAATTTAATCCAGTGAGTTATGGACTTTCGATACTACCCCTATCAGTAGGTTTTCCATCTACAGCCGATTGGCTGAAACACATGTAAGGAATATATATATATATATATATATATATATATATATATATATATATATATATATATATATATATATATATATATATGTATGTATATATATAAACGCCAGCTTAATTTAATTCGTCCTTAGCCGAGAGACACCTGTTGTTATGTCCTGTTATCATTTTTATTGCATTTTTGTAACGTTCATTCTTTTCCGTCCTTGTTTTTGTATACATTCACTGCTTTCTTCCAAGGAATTTGATGCTCTTAGCTTAGTCTTTCCTTGGGGATGACCAGATTGGAGCAATCTCGAGTATAAAACAGCCGAAATTGCAAAGATAATCTGGAACTCGACAGATGAAAGAAAACTCCGAATGACCTGTCCTTGTTTTCTTTGTATTGTTTACCTGGATGTTTTGTTGTCCCTTTCGTGTATCACCTAGGTGTCTGGATGTTATGCGTTCTTGTCGCATTTTGTATTTTATATATATATATATATATATATATATATATATATGTATATATATATATATATATATATATATATATATATATATATATATATATATATATATATATATATATATAATATTTATTTTATTGTTAATGCAAAAGAACACCACGAAGGAATCGATCTAAGCTTAAATAATAAATCACGATAGGTGAACCGTGATATGACAAAGGATTACCGTAGATAGATATATTCATAGACAGACATAGATTACACGGATAGGTAGGTAGAACGCTAGTTAAATAAAGAGACACGTAGAGGGACAGAATGCTGGACATACAGAAGTAGATAGAGAAACAAATCGATACATAGATATATGCATAAATGTAGATTACTAGGTATATCGATACTTAAATAGAACGATAGATTTATCTGTGTAATGATTACTTTTACATTATCATTTTGCGTGTAAATAAATTTCAAACATACAGAGTTTGTTTTAAAGTTTATTTTAGAGCAGAATGATATTCAGTTCAATGAGACCAGTTTATAAATATTTAGTCTGAAGGAATAATTGCACACGTCAGATGACTAACAATGGAATACTTCAAGTAACCAATTGTGTCACGAGTCATGCTTCAGACGGTTTGTCATTCTCTATCTTAATTATCACATTTTATCTATTTATCTGCTGAGTATATTGAAAGCAGTCTTGGCTGTTAGAATCAGTAATAAAATTGTAAATCTTTCTTTACACTTAAACGGGTGTTCTGTGAAACAGCGTGGCAGTCTACCCGGGGAAATGTCAGTCTTTTTATTTATATCAGTTATTTTTCCGAAGGGTGTCTAGAGAAACATTACTCGGCAGAGTTTATAGCTCGAAGATCAGAGATTCTCTACAGGTCAAGCCGTTATTTCTAAGCATTGAGAGGTCACAAGCTCTCTTTCTATAGTTGTTTAAGGAGAAAGCTGCCTGAAAAAAATCGCAGGAGACCTGGGAATTGCTCAGGAAGGTAATGGTGGGATGAAATCCATGGTAACAGTTGGTCATACTTGGAATCCAGGCAGAAAATCTAATCTTCTGATAAAACGCAATAGAGGATTTTACTTCGAAAGCACTCTTCCGCATAGTGGGAGGATAAGATGGATGGATTGATGGATGGATCTATTCAAATATTAGGGCTAATATTTTCTATCAATCATACTCTTTTTAGGAAAATATTTTCCGCTTTAGAGTTGGATGTGATTTAATGAGCTATATCATTACCTATGAAATACATATCGATGGATTATTTACAATTTAAAAAATCCTTATTAATGATGAGGAAATTAAGAATGGCTGCTCTATTTTGTGATTATGTATTGTATTGGAATCCTTAAAAACTTAGAGACACGGCAGTTATATATTAATCTTGATTTACATAAGTAAAAGAAGAGTAACCAGATTTCCGTTGGTTTACACCACTATGATTTGTTTGTTTGATCAACTGAAATGCCTGTTCTTAGAAATTGCGTGTATGTGGTTGTGAATTCTACAGAGACATAAACGATTAAAATTATTCAGAAAGTATTCCTGTAAGATATAAATAAAATCCAGCTGGCTTTCTTCTTCAGGTCTTCAGCTTCCATCTCCACAATTTCATTCACGGTGGGTAAATCAAACTGAAGCAATGGTACAACACTCTTGATCATGATGGTACCTTATGAGACCAAATCCGGGATATGATACTGAAAGAAAAACCCACATTCTTAACGATTAGGACGTTGTGTCTACTACTGTATGCTGGGCCACTCAGTCTTCTAGAAGTCATAATTTTGAAAAGAAATTCCATAGAACAATTTAAAATACTGCACTGCCATTTAATAAATAACTTGCCTACATAATTTTTAAGATGCTTAGAGATATCAACAGTTTATGTTACTGGTTCGAATGTTGCAAAGTCAACATAGAATTTTATCTACGACGATCGATAAAATTAAGCACTTGTGAACTACTGGAGGCGATTTGATTAAGCACAATCGTCTGCAAAGTTGTATTAAAATATTCTAGTCGTTTTAATGTTAAAATGTCATTACTTGCTATTGATAACACAACTATTATCAAAACAAGGTTAGCACAGACAAAAACGTTTTAAAATATTCAATTTCAATAAATTTTATATTTTATCGCTCTGGTCGAAAAATTAAAACGAAAGAGCGAAGCACTAGGGACAGCCTGGTTTGCCATCACAGTCCCCCAAATAAGTTCATTATTTCAAAGATAAAAAGTCATTATTTACCATTAGTAATATAGGTGCTATCAGAACTAATCTAGCTCCAGGCAAACTGTTTTGAAGTATCAAGTTCAATAACTTGATATACTGAGTTGAAGTCTCACTGGCATATTTTTGTCTCTATTTCTCCGTGATATGATAAAATATATTATGAAATACTGGGTTCATAGAATTTACTAACCAACGCACCAATATTTTCAATTTACATTTAAATTAATAACCGATATAAATTCTTGAATTTCAAATAAACAACCCATACTTTTTTTTCATTCTTCCATGGTGATAAGATAAAGTTTTCTTTATGTCACAATCAAGTTTTGGTCGCATGCGAGATTTCGCCAACGAAACACACATGTAACGTATTAAGTATAAAGTATAATATATATATATATATATATATATATATATATATATATATATATATATATATATATATATATATATATATATATATATACATATGGGTTTCAAAGTCGATAAATTAAGTGCCAGTTGCGTTCCATATACGCGTCTATAAACGTACAGGAAAATTGCAGGGTGGAAGGTAGAATACAAAAACAAACATGTGTAAAACATATATGAGCAATAAACCTATAAAACAATATAGGTTTTGCTTAACTTCTTGAATAAATCCACGTGTCCTGATAGAATCAGGGTGTTTAGAATGCATTTTACGTTTTGATACAGGTAGTACATTTCCATCTTTTTTTCTCTAAAACACACGGAAACTCCTAGACAAAAGATCTTGCGACTTTCAGAAAACAAGAAATTTCTAAATCACTATACTTAAAATCCAAAGCCGTAATCAAAGCATGCCTTTTCATGTGTCCTAAATTACCGTATATATATATATATATATATATATATATATATATATATATATATATGTATATATATATATATATATATATATATATATATATATATATATATATATATATATATATATATATATATATATATATATATATATATATATGTATATATATATATACAAAAATATTTTTACCTTTCGTTTGTTGCAGCGATTTGTCGGTTGCCATGCTTGGGCGTCGCTTTGAAGGGTTTTCCTTAAACAAATAGAACTTCATACTTTTGTTAAAACCTGGTACTTATTCTATCGAATCTTTGGACGAACCGCTAACTACAACCCAGCCCCGACTGTCAAAGGGTGGTGAGAGACAAGCACAAAGACAAAGACGCACACATACATATATACATGTACGTATACACACATAAACGCCCACGCCCAACACATATACACACAGACACAAGCACACTGACATACATATGTAAGAAAGGCTTCTTTCACAATCAGTCTACTAAATCCACTCACAAGATTTATTCACCCCGGGCCTATACAAAAATTCACTTCACCAAAGTGCTATACTGTGAGACTGAACTCGGAAACGTTTTTTTGGAAGCAAATATATACACACATATTTTCTGTTATATATCTATATATGGGCAATGAAAGAAAAACAGTGGTATTGGAACGCAGTCTATCGAGTTAGAGGTGTGTCCACCTCCCCATTCTCGGTTGCCTCTCTCGCTTTCTGAAATTCAGTAAAGCACTGAATTGTCCGTCCGAATCCTCGGGCCAACGTAGCTATTGTTCGTGAATAGCAATAAGACATGAAAACAAAATAAATTAATTATATATGTTTAGTAACCTTAAAACCTTAACGTCCAATCGGTTCTTTCCATACAGCATTAATTATTTGCATACGTCCCGCAATAAATTGCTGAACTTATTTCGATGTTCTGCAATTTAGTTATTTCACATCGGCTGCTTTCACTGATAACCTATCATTTGGTCGCCATTTATTTTTGATATATATATTCTGAATATCTATATTAAATAATAATCCCCTATGATTTGATTTCCACTATTGAACCGGAATCTGTTTTCAGATGAAAATGTCCTGTTTTCCATTATTTTTTTAAGTGATTGCATTATATACCGAACTTTGCCATTTTTGTACAAGAGAATGTTTACGTATGTCTTATCATGTTCTTCTACAGCAATCCGTGTGATTCTTTTACTTTTGAAGATAAACGGTAAGGTCAAAATTCCATTGATACGTTTAAAATTGATATTTGATATTTATTAATATTTTCTTGTTCGATTTGACAGAAGTGAGACAAATAATGTATTTTTCTCAGTTACCCGTCACAATCTCCTATGACCAGTGATTCTCCAAGTTCAGTTACTGCATTTTGTTACGATATATCATTGAGTTATATTAAATAATGCAACACCAATTTTGCTTCTTGAAATAGAAAATATATTGTCTATATCGGTATGTGTATCTGTATATGGATATCAATTTCTCTTTCTGTCGACCTAACTCCCCCCACATTCTTTCTTTCTCTCTCTCTCTCTCTCTCTCTCTCTCTCTCTCTCTCCCTCTCATATATATATATATATATATATATATATATATATATATATATATATATACAACAATCGTTCTCGACAGCCTCTTCCACACAAATTTCAAGTCTTGTTCTTATAGCAGAATTCTCTCTCACTCACTCTCCATTTCTCTCTCTCTCATATATATATATATATATATATATATATATATATATATATAAATATGTGTGTGTGTGTGTGTGTGTGTGTGTGTGTGTGTGTGTGTGTGTGTGTCATCAAATACTTGATACACAAGAAATCTTTAAGGAAAGTTGTTCAGCAAAGTTATGAAATATTTAGAAATACTTTTGGAAAAACAAAATCCCAAGAAAACTTTTATAAAGAAGACTTCGTAATGTGTATAAGCGTTTTCGTTGTCTATCTTTTCGAGCCCACCTTTTCCTCTATTCCCTATAAAAGACGTTCTTAAACTGTGCAGTAATTCCCTCTGGTGTGTTTATTCTACTTTCACTATCTTGACCATGCCCAAAATTAATGTCTTCATTAAGTACCGCCATAAGCGATCTAACCATCCTAGAAATACAATTAACAACTTAATACCTCATTTATCTCTTACAATTTCTCAAATATCCGCTACTGAATGATTCGACAATAATGATTTGCAAAGCTGTAAAGGTGCAGCTGTTTAGAAGTGAAATGATTTTGAAATGAAATGACAAACGTCATTAAAATTACGCTACGTAAATCGTAAAATAGACTGGAAGAGTAAGAAATCTTACACCTTACCCACGTGAATTTCACAGTATCTACTCTAGTAGCCATACATTAAAACACATTTCCATGCAAGAGCATACATTCCAATACACCTTAAATAACAAATACACTATATATGAACTCATAAATTACTATATCTTCTTCAATAGCTATGAATACATTTTTAGACTCAAATTAATAATTTAATGATATATTCTATCTTCGAATAGTTTTAAATTTAAATACAATTCCCATACATATGCATTCAAAAGCACAATAAAATAAGCACGTTCACAAGCTTCCTATCACTGCATTTGGAATGATAAATTTATCCTTTTCTTCATAAAAAAAGACTCAATAATTAAGGCTAATGTTAAATACACTATCGTAATAGATACGCAACTGAGAGTTAGGACATCAATTCGCAAAACAATCCCTTTACTTAATGTCACTACAATGAATCTCATCATACATGCATAAGAACTATAAGACATCCTAATTCAATAGCCTCAATTAGTATACAAGCCGCTCACTGCAACGGACCAATTAGTTTTTAAACAATCCTTATATCGTCAATATATTTCAAGCTAATGTATAGAATGTGTAATTTCGATATTTCGATAACCTTAGTATTACTTTGGTACAAATGTTGATTTCATTTATACATAGATTAATAATCACTACTGATAAAATGCACTGAGTTACGTCTCTTTCTAATTTTCATTTTAAGATATGGTTTACGACACAAGATCTTTTTCAGTCAAACGTCATTATGCGGAACTGAATTTTTAAGGCCTTAATAACAAATTCCGTTGTATAGAGTCTGTATTTCAGCGGTGTACAAATCCGATACTATCGAGTTATTTCCATTAACAATGAAGAATGCGCAAAGAAGTATCGCTTTCTCATTCATACGTAAGCGCAAACACACACACACACACACACACACATATATATATATGTATATATATATATATATACACACACATACAGACATTACTACATTTATACACACACATATATAAACATTTATAAATATATGATTATATATATATATATATATATATATATATATATATATAAACTATCAATGTAAAACTATCAATGGTAAACTATCAATGACATTTCAACCATTGAATTATCATAAAATGTTATTTGTATTGTCTAACAGTATTGATCTGTAAATCATATTAATTAATTGTAAACCCCTGTAATATTATGACTTATGAATGACTTTCTATCATTTCTATAACGTACAATGACAGCCTGAAGTGGTTGACTCTATGCCGCTTACCTACTTCAATTTAGGTGCTTCCTATATATATATAAGTGAGAAGTCGAGCAGACCAGTGCCTTGTGTCTATCAACATCTGCAAGCGCCGAGTGAGTTGACTGAGGCACATCACACGGTTCTTCGATGAACAGATCGAGACTTAAATGGAACCCACGCGGCAACAGTGCAAGGTCGTTCCAAGATGAGCCGGCGCTAGATGATTGACAGAAACCTTCAGCTGGTAAAGCTACGATGGGACGACGGAGAGGAAGGATTCTGTCCGATCCTTTAGTGTACTGACGTACTTTGACCGCTTTCATGCGTTACCCGACGTGGAAGCACCTAAATTGAAGTAGGTAAGCAGCATAGAGTCAACCACTTCAGACTGTCATTGTACGTTATAGAAATGATAGAAAGTCATTCATAAGTCATAATATTACAGGGGTTTACAATTAATTAATATGATTTACAGATCAATACAGTTAGACAATACAAATAACATTTTATGATAATTCAATGGTTGACATGTCATTGATAGTTTACCAAGCAGTCAATTTATAAATACTGTCAGTTACTGTAAAAAGTTCATTTCCCTTTTCTGACTTAAAATTATTAATTTGATTTATATAAATATTTCATTAGTATATTGTGGTGTTATTTAACAATATTATTACAGGGAATTACACAGCATAATCCTCATAAAACCTAAACCGTCTAAAATAATGTATGAGTGTAACGTGTATATGATGCAAAGATGTAAATAGATTAAGTGCGAAATGGCGTGATTTATACATTTTTAATTTATATTTTGAATTTACGCAATATAGAAACAAAAAGAACTTTCTGAATAAATATAAATTTCTCAGTTAAGATTTATCGAATGACTAACACATTGTATTTCGCAATATTTGTTTATCATATTTACGTCTAACAACTGCAGAAAGAAAAAAATAAAACAAACTAAAAATACATTACACCGTATAAAAAAAAGTTTAAAATTTTGTTGGTTAAAACTAAAGATAAATGTTGTATGGTGTTGTTGGCACTGATGATGCTATATCATTGTTGTTGATGACAGTGTTGCATTTATGACGGCAGGTTGTAGTTGTTGATCACTGTGCAATTTCTTGCTTCTCCGATATATTATTTTCCTCCGAAATCTTGTAACTGTTCAGGTTTAAGAACGGTGTGATAATGATTATCTATTGAGTTTTAAATGTCTCGCTCTTCTCTCCATCAATAAATACCTGTTTGCTCACACGTCCTCACCATCACTACCACCACCAACAACACCAACACCAACATCAACAACAACACTAACACCACTGTCCCTAGCAACCCCACAGCAATCTCCACCGCCACCACCACCACCACCACCACCACCACCATCAGGAGGAAATAGATATACATATTTATATTAAGTAGCATAATATTTAATAACACGATATTGCAGTTTAGCATGTGAATGTATGAACATAAATATATATAGAGTGACAGGCCGGCTAGTTACCTCAATTACATACATAAACATACACACATACACACACACACACACACACACACACACACACACACGCACACACACACACATACACACTCTCAAACGTGCACATGTTCAAAAAGATATACACATATACATATTTGGGGCATAAACTATTTGATGACAAATTTGTGGTTTTAGAAAAGCGTACATATAATAACAGGTCACTTAATAATTAAATTTCACATATAAAGTAGATTATTTTCTTCCTGATAGCTGATAGTTTTGGGGTCTTTTAACTTTTGATGAGCCATGGTGCCACCAACAACATGGTAAAATTCCCTGTCGTTAATATTAAGTGGATGGGTTATACTAAATAATTCAATCACAACATATATTTTAATTAAACGCGAAAAATTTGAAATATTATCATCACTTACATGGAAAAATTGATATATTATCTTTCGGTATTTTATAAGATAAAATCTTCAATTAATAATTGACACATTATTAATTATCTTATAACAGCAATGCCTGGAAAAATCATGGATTACATGGAAAAATGCGAGCATGAAAAGTCGTATTCTTAAGATTATAAACCTGGAAAATACAGGACAAGTTATTACAACTGTAAAAGTACAGGGCTAGCTATTACTTCTAGTAAAGTAAAGAATAAGAAACGTTTTACTTAAAATATTGCAGCGAAAATTAAAATTTGAATATTAAAACTTACTTTATTATAGTTTACAAAAAAACACTATACTTATTTAAGTAGAATTTGGCTAATTTACTAACTTAAATATAGAATATATATTAAGTCATTGGGGCTAATGCTAGACATTTCGTTTCGGATGAAACATACATTCTTAAATATTTTCGTTGTTGTTCCTTTTGGTTTGTTTGAAAGAATGTATGAATATTTTAAAGTTCTTTATCCCCTATCTTTTTATTGATTCGCTCAGTGGGGCACTGCTTTGAAGGAATATTGTCCAACAAATCGATCTCAGCACTAATTTTGTTCTAATATCTTAAGTCTGTTACATATAATATTGATCACTTCTGCCAGACTGCTAATTTACGAGGATATAAAAAACCCAGCTGCGACTGTCAAGTGGTAGTGGTGTATGAGTGTGTGATAAATATAGAATCAGAAACACACACACGAAGACATATGCAAATATTTTTGTGTGTATGTTTGTATGTGTATGCGCGCGTCGGTGCGTTTATATTTGTGTGTGAGAGCTTGAGCGATTCTGATACAGTCTGTACCTAGGAAATACAGTGACAAGCTATGGCTAGTTCGGAGCAAGATGCTACGCAGTTGGACTGAATCCGATATGCGTCATTGCAAAGCAACCTTCTTAATCACATGTACCACCATTCCTGCGTTTATTTATTATCAGAAAGAAGGGACAATTTCTGAGGCTACATATATAGCCTACAGTTATTCAAAAAATTTTGGGAACGGCGTTGTATCTTCGGAAAGCTAGAGAAGAAGGACAGCTGCCTTCAGCCGGCCTTCGCCAAGTTTCTCCTTTGCTAAATTACACTCACAGAGATTTTGTTGATCGGACACAGGTCACGTGAGATCAATTAAAAGTATCATAGTTTCGAAGACATCGTGATAGGGCTCATACGTGTAGAAATTTAATTCGCGGGAAGTGAGAACTTGACCTTTTGCCAAAATCTGAAACCTTATTTACACGTAAGTCTCACTGGGCGCCTATTTCAGTATGTGACTGTAGGAAGCTATGTACTTACCCACTCGGCCAGGCATGCATGTAACTGTATGTATGTAGGTGTGTGTGTGTGTGTGTGTGTGTATGTGTATGTATGTGCGTGTGTATGTGTGTGTATGTATGTGTGTGTGTGTGTATGTGTATGTATGCGCGCGCGTGTTTGGGTGTGCGTAGCATTGTGTTTGGAAGATAGACTGACATGATTTATGGTTCGCACATATAATGTTTCACATTGACTAATAGGAAGCAATTTAATAATTATTCACTTCAAACAAGACAACTTCCGGAAAACATACAAATGCTAAATACTTCAGTTATTATCAAACTCAGAATATTTCATTTTCAACCTTCTGACATATGTTCTATTTTGGGAATATCAATATGAATAACAAAAATATTAATTAGGTTGCAATTTAATTCACTACGAAGTCAAAATAAATATGTTTCAAAAAATATTTTGGTTGTATTCTTTTCTTAATTTTCTGTAAATAATTTTCCGGAATTACAATGGCTACGGATGTATAAATAATAACAGTCATGAACCTGTGTTGTCATTTATTGTATTCTCAAGAGTTGGGAGATGTTGAATTCTGATGAGACTTAAATCTGATGGAGTTGTGAGTGTTGAAGCTGGTATCTAGCTTGTGTCATTAATGTGTTTTGAATGTTAGTTGTTAGGAATACAGCATGTGGGCACTTGTTACGATGTATATTTATATATGAGTTGCATGCACGAAATATGTCTGTTTGTGTTCGCGCGTATGTGTGTATATTTATGTATTATGTAAACACGTACACATACGCATACGTCTCTCTCTCTCTCTCTCTCTCTCTCTCTCTCTCTCTCTCTATATATATATATATATATATATATATATATATATATATATATATATATATATATATATATATATATATATATATATATATATATATATATATATATATATATATATATATACATATATCTATACAATTATATATTTACATACATGTATGTGCATTTACGTGCAGCTATGCCTATATTTCATTCATTCATTTTATGTCCTCGAGAAAGTTGTGACTTAGGTATATTCTTCTCTCTATTCCATTAGAAAGATGAGAGAATTATCTCACAAAAGTTCCTTAAATGGTTTCTCTGACCAGAAGCAGCAGCAAGAACTCACACAAAGTCCACACGCCACTTGTCAATAAAGAAATGCCATTGAAATATATAGTCTGAAGTAAACATAAAAAGACCAGACAATCACGACATGAAAGCTTTTCGTCATAGACCTGCTTTATCAGGTTTGATCAAAGGTAAAACACCAGTAACATAGATAACGTTCATGTAATCATGGCTACTCACTGATCTTCAAGTATTGTTGCTTAACTTTTTCATATCAAAATGAAAGCCGTCAAAAAAAGCATATTAATGAAGACAAAAAATGAAAAAAATAGTAGTTTAAAAATATATATATTTAATGAAATACTGTTCATAGACACAAATTCGTAGCAGAAAATTATTGATTGCTGTACTATTTCTAATTACGAAATAAATGTCCATAGTGAAATAATTATTTGACATTTACAAATTAAATTATCTTAGCGAAAGTTCCATCGTTAATATTTTAGCTTTTAGTAGACAATTCTTGGCGCAGACAAATTGGCACAAAATTAAAAGTTTTGAAGTTTGCAGAGTTTTGAATGTATTAATGGTTCCGTTATTTTATGGATGCTGATAGAGCTGTGTGTTTATGAAGTGCTCATTACATACAACCCAGTAAACGTTTTCTTGTTGTACGAAGTGGTATCCAAAAGTTCTCGAACTAGTTCTATAGAACGTCGACAGATGGCAGCACACGGGTCGTGCTTAGTGAAAGCTAGAAGTGACCATCATGAGTCAGTGTGTGTGGAGAGGCATCGCTGAGGTTCCTTCGCATGTTGTGAAATTTTTGTTTTTTGTCATCCCGTGTATGTTGTAGTCTGCGATCTTTGGTACGTACAGAAAGTTGAATGAAAGAGCCAACATGATATTTTGCATTTAACATGTGAAGTCTGCTACGGAGGCATTGAGCCTGCTTCTGTAAGCTGACGGTGATGAGGTAATGGGTCGTACACAATATTTCGAGTGACATAGGAGGTTCAAAATCGAAAGAACGTCCCTGGAAGACGATGAGTGACCCGGAAGACCTATCGCGAGCATGCCCCTGGAAATGTGGAGAAAAGTTCATCAGCGTCTACATGAAGATTTTCAGAAGACAATCAATGACATTTTGAAGCATTTGGTGGTGGACATTCCGCAAAAGCAACCGGATCTGTGGAGTGCGAAATGTTGGATTCTTCATCACGACAATGCACCCTGCCACCGAGCTCTCCTCACCCGTCTGCTTCTTGCCAAAAAACCAACATGGTATCGCTTCCACACCCTCCCTATTTATCAGATTCAGTTCCTGGAGACTTCCATTTCTTCCCCAAGATGAAAATGCAGCTCAAATGTCACCGTTTTAACGCCGATGTCGAGATCCGAAGTGAATCGCAGACAATTTAATCTTGTAGACTTCATTCACATAGTTACGAATTAACAATGCAGAACGGTCAGTCATTTTGATAATGTATAATTTTTTTAGTGCGTAGTTTACTAACATTCTGTTGTTGTTTAGCCAGAAGTCAACTTTGATAGAGCAAGCTTATGCACAATTACTCTTTAATTACAATCGTCGTATTTTGCCTTAAAGCAAAGAAACATGTTGTTACATTATTGTAAGTTACCAATGGTGATCTGGTAGCTATGCGAGCAGATTCATTATCCAAAATACCTACTTCGGTAATTTGAGTGTCTGAGCCAGGAGTGTTTTTACACTTAACAACTTAACTATTTGTGATTCTGAATGTCAGACAGTTACTAGAAATTTTTGATGCAGCCCAATACGGTATATAAATGTAGCAGCAAGATTGTTTCGGGATGTGTGATAGCAATTCTGATTTTCTCCCATAGGGGATATTAAATACATCATTTCAATAACAAATCTCAAAAGAAACTTCTCTCTTATTCATTGAAGCCAGATAAATTAGATACACTTATAGCTGTTGGCTAAATTATATCAATGATTCATATTATCGATAAGATGTGTTAACATCATAGGAGAGATTCTGCAAAGTTTTAAGTATTATTATGCCATGCCTGTGAAATACTTTGGTTTTCAACACTACATTTAAAGTAGATATTATATAGCGAAATTCTTATCAAATAAATGGTTATGCCAAAGAGAAGACGAAAGGAAATGTTTAAATAAATATATTTTAAAGATCGCAATTTTCCAGAACATATTTATGGAAACAACTAGTTTGAAGTTAGATACTCGAAGAAACAGAGTTGAAATGAAAGCCTGCTTCAGATATTTGTCATTATGACTTGAAGAAGGTATATTCTTGCCATTATTTGCCATAGCTTTGATTTCATGTTATTATTCCATTATAGTATTGTAAATGGTCGAAATACATTCATAGCTATACAAATACATAAATAAAGAAAATTACCTGAGAGCGGACCAATTGTTTTGAAGTAACGCATATTGATTTATTAATTGGGCTCTGTCCTTAAGCAAGTACCACTAAACGCCTTCGTCGTAGGAAAAATCTGCAGAAGTTCTTGCAAATGAAGAGGAAGTTTATATACAATAATCAAAGTTGTATATGATTCAATAAGTAGTTACAACGTAAAATCTAAAAGCAGACACATCATCATCATCATCATCATCATCATCATCATCATCATCATCATCATCATCATCATCATCATCATAATCATCATCATCGTAATCATCATCATCGTAATCATCATCATCATCATCATCATAATTATCATCATCAACAACAACACCATCCTCAGAGACAATTAGTATCAAACTAGAATATTTTTTGTTAGGGAGTTAAGTCTGTCGCGGATCGCATCAATTTTCATCAGACAAGGCATCATGTAGCAATTTCGTTTGTGAGTTCACTTCATTTAGTATGTGTAAAGGAATGAACGAGAATGGTCTGCACACACTCCCATGCACGCAACACACACACATATATGTATAAATATAATACACACACACACACGCACACACACACACACACACACACACACACACACACACATACACACATATATATATATATATATATATATATATATATATATATATATATATATATATATATATATATATATATATATATATATATATATATATATATACATATGTGTATATGCACACACACACACACACACCGGGACATTAAATAATATATTTTAAGCTTACTCCTGGTGTGATTTGAACGCAATATATCAATACTAATAAAAGCATGAGTATTAGGCATGTACTTATAAATTATTCAACACATGAAATATTATATTGAAAGTTGCCAACCACACCACTCCACCACCAATACCGTCATTACCACCCGGAACTATTTGAACTCAAAACCTACAGAAATAAAATTAACTCATTGTAAGACTTAGTGTCCATTACTTCTCTGAATCTTCCACCTCCATATTTTTATATATATGTTCTCGAATATCCTTATTCACAATGTCTTCCATAGTTTAAAATTACTCCATATGGAGTTCCATCTTCCATTGATTGTATTCATATATTGTCATTGGACATGTCAATGAATATTCAGTTGTATTATCACCAGAAACTTTGAAGTGATCTATCTCAATCATATTATCTTTATTTTTCTGTTTCATTATATTTTTTCTATTTTTCTTTATATTTCTTTCATTTGAATAAGAATAGAATTTTTTTTTTCATTATTCAGTATAAACCTTGCCATATCACCTTCTCTTCTTTTTTTTTCAATTACTCTTTTCAGTGTTAAAGATCTTTTAACATACTTACCCTTCTGCCCTATTCAAACGTACAATGCCAGAACGAAATAAAAGAGCATTTAAAACATATTTTTTAAAAACGCGTAGTAGAAATGCTACATGTCCACTTCCTGGCCCGATAACAATGGTTTCTGGCCCGATTGCAATGAATTACTATTATGTCTTTGTATGTGTGTGTTTGCGTGTTTGTTTGTGTGTGTGTGCTTTAATATTAGTACATTGGGTTTTCATTTCCTATATATATATATATATATATATATATATATATATATATATATATATATATATATATATATATATATATATATATATATATATATATATATATATATATATATATATGAGCATATGTTTGGGAGGTCGTGTTTTCAGAAGATGAATTATTTTAGATATACTACAACTTATAAATCACAATTGCTGTGGAAACTAAATAAATGTATATAACTTCTTTTTTCTGGGGCCTAGGAAACATTTCCAGAATCTCCTGGTTTACCTCATAGCCTGTTAGCCAGTCTTTAGAGGATAAGTACCTTTAAATTTTTCCCAGCTCAAAAAAGAATGTTTAATAGCAATCGCCAAAAATGATGAAATGTTCTCAAAAGTTACAAGCAAAAAACAAAAAAATTGATATATATTTACATGTTAGAATTGTATTTTTAAGAATGATGCGAGTTAGAATAGAACAAAAGCCAAAAAGAAATGGAAGATGGATGACAGCAGCTTTATTGGATAAAGTGATACAACAACATGAGGAACAACAACGTGAATAATTATTACTAGTATTAAACAAAGGAACATATACATCAAACCACACGATTGTAATTGCCCTATTGTTTTCAAGTAAAATAAGTTAGTACAATTTTTAAGTGTAAGTTGATAAGCTACTTATACTTATAGATTTATTCAAGTTTTCCTTTTGAAATTTAATAAAGTCTTCCATTCCTTATTTACACAACATGTACGTAATAAAGCTGCAGTAAGTTTTCAAGAATTTTTACAAGATTCCAGGTGTAATTCTCATCTGGAACTTATGCAATTACGTTATTTATTTCCCATAGCAATGATGTGAAAATAGGAACATCAAACTTTTAACACTATAAATAAATATAGTGTTTTACAGAATGTATCCAACGCAAATAAGTTTTGTAGCAAGAAAAAAAAAAACACGTTCTTCAAAAGTACAGATCGTCGCCTAATAAGTGCACTATTCTGACATCTCTTTACCTCTCTCTCTCCCTCTTTCTATCTGTTTTTCTCTATAAATCAAATTCATTTAAGAAAATGGGTCAGTTGTTTAAATGTCTTGATTATATTGTATTATCTATCTTTTATCTTTTATTTATAATTATTTATCATTTCATTATTGAACTAATCAAAACAAAAATAGATAAATAAGAATAATATAAAAATAAAAAAAAAGCTTCTGATAAATTACCAGAATCCAACTCTATAGCGAAAAGTATTATTTCCTTTAGAAATTCAAACTTTCACTCATTCTACTATTATTATTTTGCTCTTAAGAAAATTTCTTCGAAGGAAACATTTCCCTTCTGAGCATTCATTGAAGACAATTATGTCCCCGAAGTATTTCCATGAATTCCTTTTAAGATTTTTAATTAGCTTCTCCTTTACGAGGAATAACTGTCGTATTTTTTTCTTTAAAATAATTCTTTTCTTTTCAGTTTACCTCTCCATTCTTTTTGTGCATTCATTGTTTTTTTTTTTTTTGTGCATTTGTTTCATCAATCACTATTGTTATACACGTTTCTCGAATATAACACATTTTCTTCTATTCTGTCTTTCTTTTATTTCATTAGCATTCCAAATATTTAGAAAATAAATTCCTTCTGGTCTTAACAAACAATAAAATATGAAATTAGAAACAATTTCCAAAACAGCAATACTATATTTTCTCTCTCTTTTTTTTTTTTTTTTTTGAAATGCTTGGAATTCTGGAAGATTCTACTCTTGATCTTACGGAATTGGGATTTTAATAAAACACCGAACATTGTGTAGAGAATTATGTTAGTTTTCAATATAAACGACAGGATTACTTTTCGAACTGCGATCCATTAAAATATATTATTTAATGCGATTCAATCATCGTACAATGGCCATGCAGGAGCATCGTACTGAAGTATTTCGTTTAGTCCAGCAAATCAACGCGATTTATGTTTTAAGTTAGGTACACGTTAAATTAACTACTTCTAGTCTCGTATGTGCTTCTCTCTGTGTGTGTGTGTGTGTGTGTGTGTGTGTGTGTTTATGTCGTAGTGTTTCTCCGAACAACGTAACGAGCAAGAAAGTGAAATGAAACAATTTAATACAAAGTATTTTATTCGTCTTAATCTAAAACCTTCATTAAACCTGACTCTAAATTTATCATTTCCACGATGTTGAAGTCATAGATTTGATAATGAGCAGTATATCACGAAACATGAGGATATACTACTAGAAAATTATCAAAAATTATTATGAAAGTACTACTGAGAGAAATAGACGTGAACCTGAAAGATAGTTGATCCGATGAAAAAAAAATTTAAAGAACACAAACACAAAAATAAAGCATGTTTTATGAAGTGGTAATATCGTAAGAGGGTGAGCGGTGACATTAGGCAAAAGCAACGACTCGGAAAAACACGCAATAAATCCGTAACAAGTATTGCATTTTACATAGAAAAACGTTGGATGATTAAAAATATTAGAATTAAGTAAGCATGCAATTAAATTGCTGGGAAAATATATTAATATAGGCTTTCGTGTGATGGTGATTATTACAGGCACACATATATATATATACGTACGTGTAGGTAGATAAATTTGTATGATTGTGTGTACAAATTCAAGCAGAAACACGCAGATACAGATATGCATGCATTTGTTTATATAGATTTAATCATTCTTGTAAAATTCAAGTGAAGATAATGCGACAAAAATAAAATGTTAGGTAAATTAATTTTATTAAATTAAAGTAGGAAATCAAATGTGCGTGCGATCTTAAAGAATTTCTAATATAAAATGTATTCCCGCAAAGGGAATATGTATAAATATAGAAACGTCAACGGAAGGATTACGAATAGATATGAGACATTACAGATGAATATATATATATATACATATATGTATATATACAGACATACATCCATGCATACATACATACACACACATATATAAATGTATACATATATATTTATATATATGTATATATATATATGTACATGTTTACACACACACACATATAGAAAGAGGGAAAAAGAGAGGGAGTGAGACAAATATGGATAGATATTATAGATATATATATTGGCGTGCATATATATATGTGTGTGTGTATGTACATATGTATGAGTATATGTGTGTATATATATATATATATATATATATATAGAGAGAGAGAGAGAGAGAGAGATAAATATATACAATGTATAGTAATATATAGATATATATTTATGTGTATCATATATATATATATATATATATATATATATATATATATATATATATATATATATATATATAAATACATGCATACATAAGTAGATAGAAAAATATCGTTTAGTGTTTTGATCAACGAATTTATAAAAAGCAATCAGTGTCTATTAATATCGATGTGGCGTATGATACATACATTTAATATATTCTAAATCATTAAATTATTTCAGTAGCTATCTATCGCCTAATCGCCTTATAAGTCACCATAGTAACTAACATTGACAATTCAGGACTTAAAAATGTAGTAAAGTTACTTAGCTTCCTGCTCTCATGCATATCCATGTGCGTGCATGTATGTTTACGAGTAGTGTGTATATATATATATATATATGTATATATATATGCACTCCTTATATACGTTCATTCCGTATTTCTAAGACACTGTAAAGAACTTGGAAGAACTCCCATTTTCCTCGAAGTCAGGAACTTTTAACACTTCGCATAAATATGATTATATAAACAGTTAAATATATAGGTACGTCATTTTATATCCGATATTGTTTCATATTTGGTCAAACATTCTTACATACACATAATATGCACGGTTGCTGTGACTCATACGACACGTTAATATATAAAGGTACTTATCAAGGCCTTGGCTTCAAGGCGTTATACCTTCACCTGTTGAGGAGAAGGAGACATGAATAGCGTTCATGTATAATGTGATATTCGTTGCACAATATACTATTTATAAAATTTTAAGAATGATTCTAAGATACTTGAAACATTAAGTGTGAAACACTGCTGGAAACTTAAATTTTGCTCTTATTGAAGTATTTACAAAATTGTCAGGATACGACTGCGCCTTCAACATATTTACACACTTCGATTCTCAGAAATATATGCACGCATATACGTAC
>NC_142945.1:8211402-8228902 GCF_046866305.1 Octopus bimaculoides | reverse complement strand
CTTTACATTTTCACCGTGTGCATTCACTTATGTACAGTCTTGTGCGAATCTATACTTTCAAGCATCGGTATATTTGCGCATAAGTAGGTGAATTGGCATGTTAACAACATTTACAATGCCTTAGTATAATTGTTTCAGATTTCATTGCTCTTCGTTCACTGTGCACCGTCGTCAATTTTTCATTCGCTTATCTTTGAGTCGATAAGTATTATATCAATGCAAGATAATGTATTGTTAGATCGGCTTGCAAGATTTCAGCGATATAAATGGTTATAAATCATTGGAGCATTTGAAGTCTTTCAAGTGCTTGAAAGCATTTAAAAGAATGCAGATGCTTGGAACACTTGACAGATTTCAAAATTATTTCAAATACTTTTAAACAAACTTTCAACATGGTTCTTTCAAAAGCACGCTGAAAGAAGCGACATTTTCCAAAGCATGTTATTTTAACATTTCGTAAATGAATACCATCGCTTATAATAACAACGATGTCAAGCGATGTTCCTGTCGCCATTTCTTCTGACAACGACAAAGTTTACACAGCGAGGAAACACTTCTCTTCATTTGTCAATCTACGCTTTTACAAAACTTTTGTTCCACCCTGAATTTTGCAAATGAAAATGCTTGATGCAGATAATGATAGTCTACAACAAATGATAGAGACTGTTGCAAAGAATTCCACAGGCAACTTAAAATAAATGGTATTGATGTCATTAACAAAAACAATTTTCGCGTTTAGATTAATTATTAATTCATTAACACTGATTTAGAAGACAAACCTTGCTTATGAAAGGTAAAGTCGACTTCGGCGGAATTTGAACTCAGAACGTAGCGGCAGACGAAATGCCGCTAGGCATTTCGCCCGGCTTGCTAACATTTCTGCCAGCTCGCCGCCTTTGAAACCCAACGCATTACCGCACTGGGCCCTTATTCTAGATAAGGAAAATGGGGTCATCGGTACTATGCGATGCCGTTCAGTTTGGTTGTTCGTATAACTTACATTCCAATATTAGAAGCTAGACCTTTCAGGATCGACCACCTGCATTTACCTGCATATCTGCCAGCTTGTCGTCTTTCTTCAGTATAAATGTATGTATGTATGTATGTATGTATGTATGTATATACACATGTATGCCTCTGTGTGTGTGTATTATTTCATTATCTGTGATATGCGCATAATGAACGCAATAGAATCCTGCTTAATTTCGACAAGAGGCTATGTTAAAATACCTCTTCCTCTCTATCAATTTGACTACGTCACATTCGTGTATTTAAAATTCTTTTGCAAATTCTTTTCTATTTCAGTGAATACGTTCAGACACTGCATTGTACTAATTTCTACAAACAATGGACTTATTTTGCAACATATTGTGATTGTATATTTTGCAAATCTGTAGAAAATAAAACAAGGAAGCATGATTGTTATACGTTGTATTTTATAACCATGTTTCAATTAATTCTTTCTTATTTTCCTGGAAGAATTATATCTTATATCCACTTTCTATTCGCGATATTCTTAAGTGTGTAGGTGTTCATTTATCGTTTCTTTTTTTTTCTATTATATTATGCTGTTCGCTGATATTTTTCTCTCATTCAAGCAATTTGCGGCATTTGTTCGTCATTTTATGAGAATGTTTCCTATATTTTTCTGAAGTCGATCTCTCTCTCTCTGGCATATTTAATATATATGAGTTAGTTTTGTTGACATATATTGCCCGGTTTTTATGAGTTTTTTCTTAACTGGAGAATGTTAGGTTAGTTTAGGCTCCAGAGCTCATTCATTCGTAATAGATTTCCAATTTGTTGGCCTTGGGAAAATTTCAGCTCGCGAAAAGTCCTTCATTCCACTATCGTTCCAGAAATATAGGCTGCGAAAATTTGTCACTTAAAGTCTCATAATAAATAAACGCTGATTGGAACGGTTTTGAATGTGAACCAGTTATTTCTTTCTCAATTGAATGGTCCCCATATTTGTAAATAAACACACAAAGCACACACAAATGCATACACACATCTCCCTCTCTCTCAAACCATTTCTCTCTCTCTCTACCTCTCTCTCTCTCTCTGTCTCTATCTCTCTCCCTCCCTCTCTCTGTATATATATATATATATATATATATATATATATATATATATGAAAATATATATATATATATATATATATATATATATATATATATTCTTGATGCTGCTTTATTTACAAACAAACTCTCACAGAAGCAACATGAACTAAAACCTTCGGAACTAAAACAGATTATAAAAACACCAAGAAATCATGCACATCAACGGAAAAGCTGGAATGACTTTTTCATTGTAAAAATGATAGGGCTGAAACTATCAACACAGTAATCCCTCAACTATTGCGAATGTTACGTTCCGAAACACCTCGCGATAGGTGAAAATCCGTGAATTGGAAACAGCACTTTACTGTGTATTTTTTAAATTCTTTTTATGATTTTTTAAATATATTTATCTTATTATAAATGCAAACCAATATCACGGAGGAATCGACGTAAGCTTAAATAATAAACCGCAATAGGTGAACCACGATAAGGCGAGGGATTACCGTAATAATTTAGATGGCAAACAGTATGAATATTACTGAGGGCATAATTATCAGCAACGAAATGTTTTATATAATTGTATATTTTCATAGTCACGAGACACAGAAAAATACTACATCCAAACAGGTACCAGGTAAAGACTAAAAAAGAGAAAATTAAAAGTGTGAATAAGGAATGCATGTCCAAAAGTGCATAGGTTCACTCCTCAGGCTTTATCCAATTTAGGGGAAAAGTAATAAGATTTTGTTTGGGAAACAGCACGCGGTTTTCCACGGGCCCTCGGAAATAAAATTCACCATGTGTCATCACTTTCTCGACCAGTAGAGAACGTGTACAATTGCATGCCCGTTGCTGAAACTAGGATTAGATGAGAAGGTTGGAAGGCAGAGAAGCGTTGCCCCGCACCGTAGTTTGTTAGTCAGCATGAAAGTAAAAAAATGCTGGCCTCAGAGGAAGAAACGTTTGGGTGTCAGTGGATCTAGGGATCTTTTTCATCTCGGTATATTACGAAGTATACTCACATACATATATACATACATACCTATACACAAACACACACACAAACATACGGACACCCACACACATACACACACGCATACGAACATATCTATTACTATGAAACATCTGCCTTTTGTACTCCTCGTTGTTTGCAATCATGAAGAATCTATAATATATGAGTTTGACTCACATATTTCAGATGTCTTGTAGGAGGAGCCATTTACGGCAAAACATGGACGGCACAATCAATTTATATTTCTGTCTAGTAAAATATTAACACTCTATAACTGCATTGAGTACCTTTTCACTCGACGCTGCATTTCATTGTCAGTTTAGTTAATAGATAATGATTGCAAATACATAGATACATATATGCGTATATATGTATATGCCACTCTCCCTATCTCCTTATCTCTCTCCTTCTCTCCCTATCTGTGTGTTTGTATATATATATATATATATATATATATATATATATATATATATATATATATATATATATATATATATATATATATATATATATATGCATGTCTGTGCGTGTGGGCGATTATGTGAGTGTGCATGTGTGTGTGCGTGTGTGTGTGACTCTGTATGTATGCAATGTATAACATACCTCGTATCAAAACATGACATTAATTGTTATCGTAAATCTGTAATCATCATAAAATTATTTCATTGCAACTTATATTCTAGACAGTTTGGCAGATTTAAACAATATATTCTTCTTTTCTTCTTACGCATCAAACAATTTTTCTTTTATATTTAAGTATTTACACTTCTTTTTTTCTTTATTTATTCTACAACAATATTATTAACTCGTTATTCGGCAAATCTCTGTATCAATCATTTGAAGTGAAATTTTATAGAAATAAATCAAAAGTAAACAAAATCGTCCTAATCAAATCACATTGTGAGACACTGACAGCTCTGACCAACCACTGAATTCGGTTTAACGTGTTCGTTCGACCAATTAGTTACTGAAGTGATATTTTCCAAATATCACATACTTATCATTTGAAATAAGCCTTCGTACTATAGACAAAACAGCTGAAATTTTGAGGAAGTACTCCACAGACTCGTGCACCCTTATTGTTCTGAGAGATTCAGCTTGACACATTGAATGCGACTAAACTGGTCCTTCGAATTCCAGGTACGACCCATTTCTGACAGCTACGTGAACTGGAGCAGATAAAAATATGTCTTGCTCAAGGGTACAAAGCGCTGACAGAGATCGAACTCACAATCTTACGATCATGAGCTAAATGCCCAAGCTATTAAGTCACACGTGTTCATGACAAAACAATTTACAACAAACCATTAGTTATTGACAGAATGAAATGTTTAAACTAATTGACGCCACACAGCTAACCTCTTGCAGAGAGCAGATCTATCAAGCAAATTGACATAAGCGAAAATTATTCATATAATTATATATCTACGTTTAGAGAGCAACCTCACAGCTTGTGGTGCTCTGCTTGTGGTAATGTCTTTTGTGCCGGAAGGAAATACAGAAATAAATGTGAAAGCATTCGCAAATTTTACGTGCTCTGTTATATTTACTTTCAACGTGTCTGCAGTTTAATTTGTGAGGAAAAATCGACAGACTTTGGGAGAAATTTGAACATAAGTACAGGAATTTGTGCATATGAGCACATTTAGGCATTCGTATATATGTATATACTTGTATGTAGGTATGTATGGTCTCTCTCCTTATATGTTATTTTAATTATTACATTTAGTAAGGAGCTGGTTTCTAACAAAGATACAGAGCTCCAGCTTTGGACCGTACATTACAAAACAATGTGACATTCTATATATAAACATCAAATAAGTCTTGAATAATTTTGCTGTTATACAATAATGTGCTTATTGCGTATTTATTGTGTGTAGCAGACCTGGTTGATTTTGTTTTCTGGATACGATGGTTTTTTTCCTGATTGTGCCTTAGGTATACTTGTATATATATAAACAAACGTAAGATCTTACGCCTTTTTTTTTTCTATATGTATGATGAAATGCACAACATTTATTTTAAGTAAATTTGAAAATGCATCTTTATTTTAGATATATATATATATATATATATATTGTGTAAATACAAGGAACATGACGATATATATCAACACAAGCGCAAGTGGAACAAGCACGGTGTTTGTTACACCAGTGCAGTCCTTTCTCGTGCATTTTTATATTGCAATGGATTAATAGAATGCATTATATATATATAGCATATTAACTCTCACGTATACCCTCTCTCCACTCGACCAGAAAACGCCATCTTTGAACAAGACATTGAATTACTGCCAGGGTAACTGTATGTATGTATATATATACACACACACACACACACACACACACACACACACACACACACACACACACACATATATATATATATATATATATATATATATATATATATACTCACACAAACATACGTATCTCTCTATCTATCTATCTATCTCTCTGTTTATCTATCTACCTATATCTATCCATTTATCTATCTTTCTACCTATATATATATATATATATATATATATATATATATATATATATATATATATATATGCCATAGAAAATCGCAAATTATTGTTGTAGATAGTGCTCTTATCGATTTATTGTTATCAGAATTAGGGGTCACTGATTTTCAGTTAAAATGAATTAATAATTATCCGCTTATTAAAATCAAAGCTCCGGATAATACAATTTATATATTCAAGTACACCGCTGAACATTTCATCTAATCATTAGGGAGATCAAAAGATGTGAAGAACACACCGCTAGCTATATTGTCGGCGCGATGATGGTGATGGAGATTATGGTATTAGCTGTAGTAATGGTGACGTTACTGGTGTAATGGAATTGTATTTCGTTGCTGGGAGTGAATTGGTTGTAAATGTCACGCTTCTTTCATGTCGAAATTAGTGAAGATTGGTGTGTATATGATTAGACTGGCGTATATCATAATCAAAGTAAATGTTATCTATATAGCTGGAGTTAGACGCAAAACGAGATATTGTTCGCACACCTGGGTCGCTGTTGCTTCTATTCCAAGCACGCAGGTATCATAGAATGCATTTACTAAAGGCTTACTTGACTGAATGACACGAAATCAATCACGCACCCGCTTCATCCCCTGGAATACGTTCGTTTTATCTCATTTCTCTGCTGTTTTTATCGTTACAATAATAACCTTTCTTCCTTGAGATTCGTTGCATTTAAACCTCTACTACGCACATACCCTGAATCCAATTGTCTCTTCATATCTTGTCTCATTTCTCGAGTACAGTACACCTCATCTTCTTTATTCATAGAACACCGTCCTTTTGAAATATTTTCCCTGTTCATGTCTTTACTGCCGGTGTTGAACTGTAACTGTTAAGAAGAATATTAATGGAATCATACTAACCACTGTCGGAAGACCTGCAATGGTAAACGGTACTGTCTTATTCTCAAGACTCAGCAAGTATCAATAAGTGGTGTTGCTCCTTTAAGTAATGGTTCCAAATTTTCCATATAAATTGTATTCAAATCAATCTACTTGATATCCTATGAGGCAAACATACTGTTCTATCGTCCTTTTAATATCATCAGCCGTTGATCAATTTTTTCCAGAATCATCTTCCCAGATTAATGGTAATAAGTGGCTTTATTATGTTTATGAAATATATACACGTGTGTGTTAATGTGTATGTATATATATATATATATATATATATATATATATATATATATATATATATATGTATATATACTCTTTACTATTTTACTTGTTTCAGTCATTTGACTACGGCCATATTGAAGCACCGCCTTTAGTCGAGCAAATCGACCATGGGACTTATTCTTTGTAAGCCTAGCACTTATTCCATCGGTCTCTTTTGCCGAACCGCTAAGTTACGGGGACATAAACACACCAGCATCGGTTGTCAAGCAATGCTAGGTGGGGGTGGGGGGCAAAAAGAGACACACAAACACACACACACGTATATACACATATATGCGACGGGCTTCTTTCATTTTCCGTCTACCAAATCTACTCACAAGGCTTCTATAGTAGACTGAACCCGGATCCATGTGGTTGGTAGGCAAGCTACTTACCACACAGCCACTCCTGCGCCTATTTACCACACAGTCACTACTATATATATATATACATATATATATATATATATATATATATATATATATATATATATATATATATATATATATATATATATATATATATATATATATATATATATATATATATATATATATATATATATATATATATATATATATAGGAAACAATTCTCAGAGAAAACACGCTCTCTTTTTCGTATGTCTAGTCTTAAAGACACGAGCTAATTTACTTACCGATTTAGATACAAACAGAGCCTTAGTCGCCACTAAAATGCTCATAATATTCTTCATCATGAAACAAAATACAAATAAATAACGACCATACTAGTTTCTTCAGTATTCGCATATTTTCTTAGATTTTCCATTCCTCGTTATAAAAAACGAGACATAGTAAAGTACTCTACACATTTCCGTTTCAATTGCAGGGAAATATATATATTGTTTCTTTCGTGGGCATATATTTTGCTTTATTATCCTAATGCCCCCCGATTTAACCAATTCTATTTCTTTCGTTATTTATTCATACATTTGTTTTTATTGTGGTTTGATTGGTAAAAGTTTCCTTTGGTATGTCATGGAAATATGAGGAGACATACTACAAAAAGTTCTGCTATACTTTTTAATAGGAATAATTCAAACATGCATCTCTTAATGTTCGTCATCTGTTGCTAGACATCGAGATGACTTAAACACACAAACACACACATATATATATATGTACACCATCATAATATAACCACTTTTTACGTACGCAAGGTTTTCGTTTCATACTTAAGAAAGAAAGCATTTAGACATGTTCAGACAAGCACACACACGCGCAAACGCACAACAAACACACACACACACGCAAACACAAGAGTGTACATGCACCTGTATATATATATATATATATATATATATATATATATATATATATAACATATATATTTGTGTGTGTGTATGCACACACACACACACACACACACACACACACATATATATATATATATATATATATATATATATATATACATATATTTATATATATATTATTTATATAGTATATATACATATATATATACATATATATATATAAATATATATATATATATATATATATATATATATATATATATATATATATATATATATATGTATAGATATATATGTGTGTGTGTGTGTGTGTAGGCATGTAAAGATGCGTACGGGTTATTGCATATGCGTTCTTACGCACTTGTGTGAATGTCAATATGTAACTACGTTGCTGAATAATGGAGAAAAATATATCTTCCAAGATTGTTATTCGATAAGTGTGTATGCATTAATATGCATAAGTATTACCGCTTTTCTCTATCTCTCTCTCTCTCTCTCTCTCTCTCTCTCTCTCTCTCTCTCTCCCTCTCTCTCTCTCTCGCTTTTTCTCTATCTCTGCATAAATACATATGTGTGTGCGTATGTGTGCGTGTACTTGTTTGTCTGTGTGTGTGTTTTTGCGCGTTTGTATGCTTGCGTGTGAATGTCTGGTTCTCTCTCTATATCTCTCTTTCTCTCTCTCTATATATATATATATGTGTGTGTGTGTGTGTGTGTGTGTGTGTGTGTGTGTGTGTGTGTATCACGTACTGTTCCGCGATACAAAATTCAACAAAAAGTAGATAGATGGAGACATAAACATACAGATGCGTATATAATTGGGCATTCTTATATATATATATATATAAACTTGCATGCAAACGTACATACATTCATGCATGCATACATACATACGTACGCACGTACGTACGTACATACCTATATACAGAAAAGGCTTACATGCATACATACGTACAAAGAGAGAAATTGTGTGTTACCTTGTATACCTGTAAAAGGAGGTTTAGAAATTGAGTGACGTACACATACACCTACAAACACATGCACACACACAACTACGCACACACATATTCTGTCACAGACACACACACACACACAATGTACACACAGACAGAATTGTCTACACTGTAAACGACAATGAATCCATGATTCCATCTATCGGTTAGTTACACATTTAAGCCTGTTAAACAGTGGTGGTGGTAGTAGTAGTAGTAGTAGTAGTAGTAGTAGTAGTAGTAGTAGTAGTAGTAGTGGATCTGAAACTCTCGTTGATCCAATTAAATGTACGAAACAGAGCATTTGATAATAGCTGAATAGAAAGAGACAGTTATGGTTTGGAGGATAAAACATTGGAATATAAGCTTGGAATGAAAAAAAAAAACAACAAAGAATGGGCATAGTTGTGTAAGGAGAAGATTAAGAAGAAGAAGAAGTATAAAAGCAAAAGGAGAATTTGAAGAACGAAAAGAATAAACTGAAGAAGAAACAAATGAAAGAAGATGGAATGAGACAAAAGAAATAGAACGCAATCAGAAATATGAAGACGGAAGGCAAGGGTGAAAGTGACGATGATGATGATGATGATGACGATGATGACGACGATGATGATGATGATGATGACGATGATGATGATGATGATGACGATGATGACGACGATGATGATGATGATGATCATGATGATGATGAAGACGAAGAAGACGACAAAGTAGAAAACGACGACCACGACGACGAAGAAGAAGAAGAAGAAGAAGAAGAAGAAGAAGAAGAAGAAGAAGAAGAAAAAAAAAAAGAAGAAGAAGAAGAAGAAGAAGAAGAAGAAGAAGAAGAAGAAGAAGAAGAAGAAGAAGAAGACAATATGTAAAACCAAAAGGCTAAGTTGAAAAACGCGAAAAATGGTCTGAAGTAGAATAAATGATAGGCCAAGAAGAACAAGACCACGAACAAAAAGAAGACGATGCAGGAGGTGGGGACGAGAGCTGAGGAAAGTAGATGATGATGAAGATAAGAATGATAATGATGATGATGGTGGGAGTGGTGGCGGTAGTGGTGTTTATGATGATGTTGATGATGACGACGATGATGATAGCTACGACAGTGATAATGATGATGATGATGATATGAAGGCGGAGTTGAGTGGTGTATGTCACTCATCAAATATCTCCATGGAGCTCAAAGCTCTATTAACTGACATTGAAGATCTATGATGAGCAAAACCGCTGCTGTTTCTCCATTGAACGAATATCTCTCCTAATAATTAGTAACTTACCGTATTCTGACTCAGGTGATGTCTGTTCAGTATGTCAATCTCTTCACTCTTTTGGATCGATAAGAGAATTACTTACATCCTTCATATTTTAAAATACCAATGTGGTTGACCTCGGTGATGCAACAATAAATACCGCAAGGCATTTTCTATAACACTCTAGCGATTCACTAAACCCACTGCCCTTAATTATATCGGTACAGTTATTGAACAGGGCCATTTTTTCTTCAAATTCACTGAACTGAGAGTGAATTATAACCCCGGTTGTACTTGGTATCATAACGTAATGAGATAAATATCAGAAAGAAATTTTTTGCAGATGCTCAAAAGATCCTGATGATCCAATACATTTGCCGCTTTTGTTATGTATGTATGTATGTATGTATGTATGTATGTATGTATGTATGCATAGAGAGTGAGAGAGAAAGGAGGATCCGGGGTTCCGAGTGTATGAAGTTTGTAAGCTTGCAAAATAATAAAGACTAAGAATTGAATGGTATCCGATAAGTTAATGATTTATTAGTATCAAGAGTAACTCAGTTTTCTCCCATATCGAAGTTTCGTAGACATTTGATAAGCTGTTAGTTTCTATGTAGCTCACAGTTAGCAACTAAAGCTGCCAAAAAAAGAAAAATTAGAATAAAATTCCAGCCTGGGGAGTGGACCAGATAAAATGCACAGCAACACTGCTGCTGCCGCCGCCGCTACGAGTGTTACTACTATTACTATTATTACGCTTGTTACTAGGTTTTATTTCAATAGGCCCAGCACTTAGAGATCCACATTCACCACCATATAGCCCATGTACAATTCACTGTGTATAACTTACATTAATCAAGGCATCATTACTTTCCATTCTACAGCTCAAGCCTTGTGTGAGCTGCAACACTGCTGTCACCCTGATAAAGACCAAGTGGTTAGAACTGCAAACATATCGTCATGTCCCTTGTAAATCAACGGTTTCTTGTTAAACAACGTCTATGAGACCAATTACCTTAAAAGTGAACTTCAGATGATGTGAACCGCCTGCATGCGTGCATGTTCTGATCCACGGCATCCAGTCTTCTTTTATGGGTTAAATGATAATGAAATTGTTATTCGTTAAGCAAGCGACCCAACACTCTAAAATAAGCTGAAAATAGTTACAGAATGAGCACGAGGAAGTGATGGGCAGATGTTTTCAGCTGATATCGTAATGGAGTTAGGGATATTTAAGATAAGGATATTACGAATGAAAGGGAGATTTACATCAAATGGGCGAGAAGGGCCGAATTCCCAACAATATTTCATAGAATAGATCGAATCCAATTCCTTTATAAATTGGCAATAGTATAGATAATGGGATTACCTCATTTACATAACGTAAATAAATGTAATTTATTATCTCTGAAATTAGCAAATTAAGGAAACGAGTTGTTTCCGTTAAGGCTTTAGTTTGTCCCTATGTTGGACAACTTTTCGCCATTAGATTGATAAGGTCGACCATTAACAATGGTGGCGCTGATGGTTGGTGGTAGTGTTGGTGGTTGTGGTGGTGGTAATGGTTATAAATTGGCTACAGTATACATAATGTGATTATCTCAGAATATGTTGTTGTTAGTGGTGGTGGTGGTGATGGTGATGGTGGTGGTGATTGTGATGGTGGTGGTGATGGTGATGGTGGTGGTGGTGGTGATGGTGGTGGTGGTTATGGTGTTGGTGGTGTTGGTGGGGCAATCATGTATTTATGATGCATGCTGTGTAATATCGGTTGTCATAGTGAGGGATTTGTCGGAAAGGTTTTGGTGTGTTGGTGGCGGTGATGTCGGCATCATTTTACTTTATTTCTTATGACTTCTACAAGTGTTTCATATGTTGTAGAAGTATTTTACATGACCCGAACGATGATCAATATACAGTTCTTGGGTCAGACAACGGGAGCGACTATGTTGACGAGGTTCTGATATTATAAGAAGGGTACAAAGCCCTAACAAACTTTTCGCTTGTGCATTTACATACGAGTTGGTGCTGAAAAGTTGCTGGCTTTTATTGTAGCGGTCCTTCAGTTTTTCCAAGCTCTGTCAAAAAACTTGGAATATTAAGCCTCCTCCGAGGGCTTTCACGATATCCTTAAAGCCAGGAACTTTCCAGTATCCCCTTGCGTAATTAAGATTGAATTACTCGTGTGAAACCAAGTGATACGGAATTTAACGACGAGAGAAAACCCTCGGCGAGATAACCCTTCCGTAAAGTATTGTACCGGATGCACCGATGGCGTGAGGGCACGACTGTATTCAAGCAACCAGTGTTCTTCACGGGCTAAATGCTAATCGTCATATTTGACTGCTGAACCAGCAACGCAATATTGTAATAACGCCACGACTTGTTAAAGAAAAGATAAGTAGCCATGCGGATTAACTTTATTACCCGTTATCCCAGTGAGGATAAACATACTTAAGATATAATGAAAGCGGCCATGAACATATTCTAATTCCCAGGTACATTTCATATTAGAGTAATTCCTGTTCGTTTATAAATTGGCCACAACATAGATTATATAATTACTTCATTTGCATAACGTTAAATGAAAGTAATTTAGGAAAATTAGCAAATTAACGTAGAGAATTGTGTTTAATAATGCTTTAGTTTAGTTTGTCATTATGCTGAACAACCGTTCATTGTCGAAATGTTCTAAACCATCGACATAGTTTGGGTGGTCTGGTGGGGGAGGTTTGATGATTTTGCAGGTGGGAGTTACATAAATTGGGGTGGGGTAAATAGATTGGATGTTTCGTGTTGATGAGGATTGAAGAGGAAGAACCTGGAGGTTGGGCGAGGTGTGGCTGCGGTAGTAATCACTGAGATAACACGGTGTTGGAGGCTGTGGTTTTAATGGCTGTGTAGTATTGCAGGTCATAATGATATGGTGGCGGCTGTGGGAATGGTGGTGGTGATGATGAGGCAATGTGCAATATGATAAAAATGTGATATAGTAAATGATGGTGATGGACGTATATTAATGCTGGGTGCAATATGGTTTCATGTTGGATTACGATGCTGTCGGTGTTGTTGTTGCTGTGGTGATGTAGTTTAAGATGTAGTATGGTCAAGGTGCTGGTGAGGCAGTGGTTTCTCCGACGATAAGGGTTCTGCTGTGGGGTGAGCTGAGGTGCTAGTCTGGTACTGGTTTCGAAAATATGTGTTAGCAATGTTGTTGGATAGATCTGGCGGTTGCATGGTGCTGGATATGAGGTTATTAAGAGTAACCTGAACCGGGGATGGATAAGGTTGTGTAGGGGCGGAATTTGAACTCAGAATATAGAGAAGGACGAGATGCGCAAAGCCTCATATCCGGCGTGCTAAAGATTCTGCCAGCTCACCGCCTTACACTAATATTAACATTGGTTTCAAATTTCACAGATGGCCATGAATATAATGGAAAGTAGTGTGTCGATTCCAGAAACTCCAGTGCGGAACTGGTACATAGCCTATCGACTCCGAAAATACGAAGTCTAAGGTCGACCTCGACGTCATTTGTACTCAGAACGTAAAGCCGGATGAATGGAATTTGAACATAGAGTGTAGAGTGGGACGAACTGCCGCTAGGCCTCTTGACGAACTGCCGCTAAGCCTCAGCTCACTGTCTTATAGTAATATGCTTTTCTATTCTAGGCACAAGGTCTGAAATTTTTGGAGAGGGGGCTATTCCATTAAATCGACCTCACTACGTAACTGGTACTTAAACTATCGACCATAAAAGGATGGAAGGCAGAATTTAGGCTCAGAAGGAAAAGACAGACGAAATACTGCTAAGAATTTTAGCCGTCCATCGTCACCTCCAGCGCATACTAATATTAATGTTGTTAACGCTACAACCGCTGAGATTATACAAGGATGACGACGAAGACGACGACGAATAGGACGAAGGTAAAGATTGTGGCAATGGTGATGATAATGATGATGTCGACGATTTTGACGCTGACGCTGACGACGTTTATCACGACGGTGATGATATCTACGACGATGACAAGAACTACGTCGATGGGGGTGACGACAATACGACGACGACTACGACGACGACGACGATGATGACGACAACGACAACGATGAAGTGGCGGAGGAGGAGGAGGGGAGTGGGATGGGTAGGTATTTCTCTTGCTGCTACCAGACTAACGACCACAACTGTAGGAATGAAATTATATAAACAGTGCCGGTGTGTATTAAACGTGGTGACAAATTTCGGGGTTGGTTGATCTGACGTCATTAAGCGAGGGGAAGATTTATACATCAGGCAGACTACAATGGTATAATTCCCAGATTTCTTTTCATTGAACAGAACCAATCCAATTCCTTTATAAATTGGTCGCAGAATAGATAATGTGATTACCTCATTTGCATAACGTAAATAAATGTAATTTATTATCTCTGAAATTAGCAAATTAAGGAAGAGAATTATCTCTGCTATGGCTTTAGTTTGTCCTTCTGTTGGACAACGGTTCGCCATTAGATTGATAATGCCGATCATTTATGAGAATTGCGGTGGAGGTGATAGTAGCTGCGGTGATGCTGGCGAGAGTGATGTTATGTGGTAGATGCGAATGTATCAGCGGACATGATGTGGCTTTATAGCGATGCAGGTGGTGGATTTATTTTTCGTGAGAATGGTATAGCGGTGTCATCATGGTGGGCTCTCTGTATGTTTGTGGATGTGTGGGGATACACTGTGGTAATGATGTTGATAGTGAAGGTGGAGATCGTGGCGTTGTTGGTGTTCCTTGGTGGAGGCGAAAACAAGTTGGACATGGCGTGGTTGAGACGACGGCGGTGGATCTCTGGTTAACGAGAGTGATGCGTTTGTGGGTTGGTTATCGCAGGCTGTGGTTGTGTTGATGGATATATATAATGATGCATTGTAGCGGGGATGGTGATGGTCGTGACCATGTACGAGTCTGGTGATCGTAGTAAAGTAGCTGATTCGCTGAACTGGTGGTGGTGATGGTCACATATGTTGAGGTGATGGTGATGGTGATGACTTATGCAGAGATTTGGGTGGGTCGTATGAAGATTGTTTTGGACAACATGTATTTGTTTTTGGCAATAAACAGTAATGGTAATAAGTGCTGAATAGACAAAGGTTATACCTCGCTAGTATAAAAGAGGCTCTGTACTATTTATGTAGCATTTTCGAGGGAGATTAGTGGTGATGAATAACTGAATGATGGTTAGGTATGAAATCATCTGGGAGAACAGAAATAATTGGTTAATGATTTACTGAAAGATTCGAGTAGAGATGTCTAAAAGTTGCTATCCAACAGAAGCGTGGATGCGCCGAATGTTTTATGAGAAGGTAGCATGATTTCAAATAGTTTAGAACGAGAAGACATTATACTAACACATATTATATTGGATTATTATGTAGGATTACGCACGCACTGGGTTCTGAATTCATTCAGAATAACTACTTTGAATGCACATTTTAAATACTGCAAATGTGACAGACTAATCGTTTATCTGGAACAAAACATGTCTCTGAAAGTTCCATATATATATATATATATATATATATATATATAGTTTGAAGAATTTCTAGTTCTATAATCCAACCTAATTTGGAAAAGGAAAAATAAAGTTTTAAAGAAAGCTTCAACGCATCTAACATACGAAGTATAATAGAGAAATAAATATTAAATGAAATGAAATACGCGGCTTTCAAATCTAAAAATTGATAAAACAACGAAATAGACTTCTTTCTCTTTCAATTTTGAAGAATTTTCTTTCACCTCTTTTTTCTTCAAATCGGCATTTTTGGAAGTAATTGTTATTCCTAAACTTCCTATCATTTTTTTATGTGGGTTTCATTTCTTTTCTAAACATATTACACGGCATTATTTTTTATTCTTCCCTCGCAACTTAGTGTTATGTCTTCGCCATTGTAATTTTTCTTTTAAAATTTAATTCTGATATATAGCATATACGTTATTATTATTATTATTATTATTATTATTATTATTATTATTATTATTATTATTATTATTATTATTATTATTATTATTATTATTATTATTATTATTATTTTGTATCCTTGTAGTAGCTATTCATTAGCTTATCTACATAACTATTCATCTATATGCAATTATTTCTTTGAAAAAAAAAAATATCCAGAGAGAAAAGAAGTTGGAAAAAAGTTTCTATACATTTCACTGTCTTCCTTCAAACATCAATTTAAAACGTTCGTTGTTCTCTCATTTCCCTTCTGGCATCTTTTTACTGACAAATACATCCTTCAAATCGTGGAGAGTTCCTTTTTTTATTGAAACATGGAGGAAATTTAACAAATGGCTGCCATATCAGGTACACACAACAGTCTGTAGAACTAACTCACTTAAATAAATCATTGAGAAACAGACATATCTGTTCTCGCTAGAGTGTTCTTTATTTTAAGCATTCTATACAAAATCCCATGAAGACAAGAGATTTTTGCCATTTTATTTTTTCTCATTTAGACTTGTATTCTTTCTTGCTCTTTCAATAGTTTTCTAAACTGACAACAAATCTAAAAAACTGAATATTTTTTCTAGCGGTGCACCTCTCTCTTAGTTTCTTCCTTTCTCTCTTTCTTTTTTTTATTTCTTCATTCATGCTCTTATTCTATCTAACTATTTATGTAGCAGTTCAAGCATCATACATGTGAGCAATTGGTATTGTCGGTATCAAGTTGGATATGACGCCCTGTGGTATTTGCTCCGCTTCTCTTCGTTCTGATTTCAACTGCCACTAAAGGATACATTACCTTTCAACTTTACGGGGTCAGTAAAAAGGCGACCATCTGGGTTAACAAATTGGGTCTACGATTAGGCAGTCGGCTAAGATGCATTGCAATGACTGTTTCGTCTTTCTTTAATGCTGCGCCATTGGTGTCAGGCCATGATGTATCGGCCCAAAACAGTGAAAGTTTCCTTCGATATATATCGACAGCTTAGTGACGGTTGACTTACATACTTGCATAGATGGACTACTTTCAGGTGTCTTTGAAACATTTTTGATCCTGCTTTCAAACGCTTGTGGAGATGCATGGTCAGGCTTGACCGACAGTGACCCTCTGTGTAGTATACAATCTGAATTATAAGTCAGGTCTTTGAAAGTAATATTCTATTTCTCTCTTTCACTCTCAAGTCTGCCCTCCCCTCCTCAACCGTCCCTCTGTATCAGTTACTGTCTA
>NC_142945.1:8188902-8208902 GCF_046866305.1 Octopus bimaculoides | reverse complement strand
TTCTTGATACAGATAATAATAATAATAATAATAATAATAGTGATAGTGGTGCACATGGCAACAATAACAACAATAATAGAGATAACAATAATAATAATAATCATAGATGTTATAACAAACCTAATAACTTAAATAGTAACAACAATGGACCAAATAAAAAACAACCCTATTTACCTAAAAATCTAACTAATAAGAAAAGTAATAAAGTGCATTTTAATAGTAAACTTAATAGCAAACTATATACTAACGCTAATAATAAACCTAGGTTAATAGACAGTAATGTTGAATCAAATAACAAAAATAGTAAACATCCCACAACTAAAAGAACTACTAATCACAATAATAATATTGTACTAGAAAATAATAGTAATCATAGCACACCCCATACCCACCCACACAATAAATTTAAGAGAAAAAATAAAAATTCTATCTGGTTAAATATACCCTTCAACTGTGCAATATCCACAAATATTTATAAAAAATTCATGAATATTTTACAAAAAAATTTCCCTTCTTCTCACAGATATAGTAAAATCTTCTCTTGTCATAAAATCAGAATTTCTTACTCTACCCTTCCTAATGTAGGTACAATCATAGCTAGGTTAAACAAAAAAAGCATCAAGTCAGCTAGAATTAATGAAATTACAAATAGTGGCCATATGAATGCAAATAATAATCCATCTAATACCAATAATGATGCTACCAATAATTATACAAATAAGTGAAAATAACAATAACGAAAGAAATTATGAAGATAGTAGCAATATACTTATTCCTATAAACCATAATTTCAACCAACAATTAGAATATATCAGTAACGACGTTACAGTTTTGACTGAAGTTGATGATAGACCCAACTCCAACAGAAGTAATAGTGATCAAAGACATAATTCATATAATATCAATAGGCCAAATGTGGAAGGAATAAGTCCAACTAATAGCACATCAAGATATGAATTAAATAATGATGGTAATAGCCAATATATACCTAATAGTAGAATTGAAGAATTGATAAATGATATTAGTGTAAATAATTGTAGTAATAATAATAATAGAGATATTAGAAATAATATAGGTGGAGTTGATAACCCCACCATGTGCAACTGTAGAAAAAAGTCCCATTGTCCTTTATTTGGATTTTGTTGTACCCGCAACGTAGTGTACAGATGCATCATTAGTACTAGAACAGAGAATTATATTTATATAGGGTGTAGTATTAACCTAAAACAGAGAATATATAACCATAAATCTTCATTTAGACTTAGACATAAGGCAAATAGTACAACTTTGGCAAGTAAAATTTGGGAGTTAAAAGACAATAGTATTAATTTTAGCCTTAAATGGGAAATTATAAGAAAAGCACAACCTTATAGAAATAATAGATATGGATGTGAATTGTGTTCTATGGAAATATATGAAATTTTTAAACTTAGGAACAATCCTAATCTAATCAATAATAGATTAGACCTTAGGGTATCATGTGTGCATTGCTCTACTCGCACTTTTAAATTTTTTAAAAAATAGGACTTTTATTTAAACAACTAAAGTTATCAAAATTTATAGTACCTTACTTCTATTATAGTCATCTAGAACTATCAACTAGCATATATTTATTTTGGTAATTGAAACTTTACAACATATACTCCTGATCTCTATCCTTAACATCTAATCTACTTAAATCAGTCATCAGATTCCTGTATTGATTATCCTTGTTATTTCCTAACATCCTTTCTTTTCTCAGTCCCTTAAACATCAGTATACACATTATTATAAACTAATATAAATCCGATAATAATTTTTATCTTTTATTCACATTATATAAATAAGGCTTACCTATGTGTCTCCTAAATAGTATCATTATCGTCAGCTAATAAGTTTTTTTAAAAGATAATTCAAAATATTGTTCATGATCACTATATGCTTAATATACTTAATATCCTTAAATTTTACACCCTATCCAGAGCCCCTGAATTCAATATTGACATTATTTCATGATTTTTGTGAAAGATAACTACATCTAATTTTATTTTATTAACATACCTCTTATTGTGTAAACATTAGTTAGAATTCTGTTGTTGTCTGTACCACTATACTGTTACTCTATTCAGACTAAAAGTAAAAAACCTATTTGACCCATATACCTAGGGCTATAATTCCTCAACATTAATTCCTCAACATTTTGATAGTAATAAAATGACCTGATACTACTATGACCAGTGAAACCTCTAGATTCTAATACTTTTATAGCCTTGCCCATGCATACTGCTTACACCTTCCCTCTCTTTAGAAGTAATTGTCCCTTTGCTATCACCACTAGATAAGAAACAATAGAATTCTGAGACAGTTAAAACTTTTGTCTAAAATCAATTACTAGCCTGATAGACCCTGCTATGTCAAGATGGACATATATATTCTTCCTCTGCTCTCTCCCACTTGGTTTTAATATGTTGCTACATTTGTAATATGTCTTTTTTTCTACATTTTTTCGTGCAGCTGAAGATTGCTCTTCATATTGCATTTAAGGTAATGCTCACATTACTTAAATAAATTGAAGTAGCATGAAACGTGCGTACTGCAATCACTTTTGAAATCCGTGTTGCTTATTATTTGATTTTAATCACCCATCCTTTTGGGATGTGAAATTCGGGTGCCTTCGCATAAGTACCATATTCAAGCCTTGAATCTATATCTAAACCGTCTATATATATATATATATATATATATATATATATATATATATATATGCTCACTATTATAGTTGTTGTCATCGTTGTCTTCGTCGTTGTCATCATCTCTCCAGTAATCATCACAATGATTAAGTTTATTGATATTGAGAAGACTTGAAGAATATTCCTGTAACATCCCTCTCTCAATCCTCTGCCTGCTCCTCATGTAAGTTACGAAATTCAATCTCCACTATTCATATAATGCTTCTGTCAGTTAATAAGTTTCCAATAATAAATGTATATACTTTCTCATTTGTTACCACACCATCAATATATTTAATACCACATGCATCTTGCTACATGCCTTGCTAAATGTATTTATCCAGTTCTTTATTTAAGAGATGAGAAATTATGTACATTATTTACATTATTTACATTTGACGGATATTTGTCCTCATCTTGTTTGTTGTTAACACAACGTTTCAGCTGATACACCCTCTAGCCTTCTTTAGGTGTCTTGGGGAAATTTCGAACCTGGGTTGTCATTCCCAAGATGAGGATAAATATCCGTCGAACGTAAATAATGTAAATAATGTATTTATCCTTCAATTATTAGCATGCCGGGCAAAGCATTTAGCGGCATTTCGACCGCCTGTACGTTCTATGTTCGAATTCCACCCAGGTCGACTTTACCTCACATCATTTCGGAATTGATAAAGTAAGTGCCAGTTGATGACTGGAGTCAATGAATTCGATTTACTCACACTCTAGAAATGTCTGATGTTTGACAATGTTTGATACCAATATTATATTGCTTGACAGATAGATAGGCAGCTGAGTAGACTGGAGTAACGTGAAATGAAGTGTTTTGCTCAAGAACACAATGCGTTGCCTCGTCCAAGAATCGAAACCACAATCTTACAATCATGAGTCCAACACCCCTAACCACTCATTCACACGCCTCCACGTATGTGGATTAAAGCTTAGTTAGTAGAAGGAAAAGGAGAGAGAAATGAATGAGCGAGAAGACATGGATAGTTGTTGCCACTAGTTATTTCTGACAAGCAGATGTCACTGCATTTGCGATAATTTAGGCGAGGAGACGTGTGACAGCGCCACTCTGGGACACGTATTGTTGTTTGGTGCGATGTCAGTGAGAAGTAGCATAATGGTTTTACTTCGATTTGGACTAATTCTATGCATCTAGTTTCAGTAGCACTGTACCAAGTGCGCGATCGCTATTTCATCATTAGTCTCACTTGAAACGTACAGAGCAAAATGTGTTTGAAGAAGATAGATTATCTTGATCATCAAATACAGTCTATGTGCTACTGCCATTTCAGCTACGTTAGTTTACTTTTTAAAAATATCTGGTGTTTGTGTGTAATCGGAAAGAAATTTGTATTACTCAAAAGTTCGTGTTACTTATCTAATGACTCATATTTTATAACATTTTCTTTTATCTAGAATCAAAATCACTAAAATTATCACTGCAAGCCATCCATTTTCATGTTCATATCATTTGTGCAACAAATTCCCATCAGCTATATTATTTTATTTCGTACATAGATGCAAATGTGTTTGAGAATAAATATTAACCACAAATCTATGTCAAAATAAATGTATCTTTCATAAATGCCACGTGGCAGAAAGATCAGATAGTTAATCTCTCTGTCTCACATAGCTTGGAATATTTTTAAAAAATGTAGAAAATATATAACAGATTTACCGGGCTGATATACAAAAAGGGTAAACAATATATGTCAAAATTTTATTGAAAAATGTTCCATGAATAGTTTATGATATATTTTATTTAATGTTTTATTCACCTATGCTTTGTTTTCTATTTTTAGTTTCGTTCTTCATATTATTGTATAGTATATGGACACAGTCGTACTAGTAATTTTTTAAGCGATGTACCAAAGCCGTTAGCGCGTGGGAAAGAATCCGTTGCAGTATCTCCGAGTCTATAAGGCGGTGAACTGCCTGAGTCGTTACCACGTCTTGAAAAATATTCTGCGGCATTTCTTCCGACTTTACGTTCGGAGCTCGAGTACGACCGGCGTCGACTTTGCCTTTCGATCTTTCAAGGTCTATAAAATAATTACCAGTTGAACACAGGCGTCGATATAATCGGTTTATCTACTCACACGAATAATAACAGAATACGGAGAAATATTGTATTATTGCAAAGATAGCCATGCTTGAGAAAGATAAGACAATGAGAGGAAAACAAGAGAGAGAAATGAATATAATGTAATGTGATAATCATGACATACATTTTGAAACATAAACAAATTATTTTGGGTATCAATTCGTATTTCCATAATTCCCAGAGACTGAGCTTACATTTGAACCTCTATGAGTTAGCTCAGCCATTTAGATACAGGAGCAATCTCATCGTCAAAGCACACTACCAACAGATTTTAAAAAGAAAGGACTTAGTCCTGACTGTAATAAATTTGAGCATCCGTTTACTTCATGAAGAATAACTGGTCTAAGCTTCGACAGCGCTTGCATGTTCTCTTTTCTGGTGTCATCGTCTTCATAATCATCAGAACAGCATCAAGTAAAAGGATTTATTATTTAAATCGTTATTTTCGTCAATATTCTGTAGCCTCGCTCGGGCGTAATTTTCAAAGGTGATGCCTGTTTCTATAGACCACAGTGCTTGGCATGAACATAATATATCGATATTAGAAGTATGAACAGCAAATCGATCTAGGTACGATGTAGAAATTTAAAAACCCAACAAGATCAATTTTGTAAAGCATAAAGGTATATAATAAATAACCTCTGTTATAAATTTGTTACAGTGTTCTGTGCTCGACAATATGCAACAGACAGCATGACTTTCTAAGCATTTGACCAAACCAATACCCAACATAGCTTGAATTTCTTTTCTTTGTTGTTCACACACAACTGATCCATTGACAGAAAAATTGTATAGAAGAACTCTGAATCTGTTTTCGACATTTGTCGTTCTTTTAGTTCACTTATTCTATAAACATTGGATGGAAATTGTCATAATGAAGACAATACTTCTATTTGACAAGCTGCTCTATACTAAACAACTCTTTCACAAGACTACCGAAGTGCAATTCTATGAGAATATCAATTGCTGCCATATGCCTTAATATTCCCAAAAGACCGAAAATCTCATAAAACTTGGTGTAAAGCCACCAGGTTAATCTTAATAATCTAAATGCATTCTAGTGTTTGTCACACAGAACAGCACGTAGAGAATGCATTTTAACTCTGCTACTACTAATATCATACAACGGTTGTCATGATTCATAACTTCTCAATTCGGATAGGTTTATTAGAATTGTATACAAATCAAAACAGCTGATTTATTGTGAACGTGGGTAAATTCTCTAGGAGAAGCAAATGTTAGAAAAGTGAGTGGTTTGTCATATGTCAAGAATGGTGAAAAATCGGAATTAAACGCGTGAAAATGTATAAAATACAAACACGGATGTTTCAACAACAAAATATGATCATTATACAGTGGTACTAAGATGATTGTGGGGTTTAAATGATGGGTTTCGAGGCATAGGGCTACGAGTTCGATCTCGCTGAGTAGCATTTTCGGAATGTTTTTATTTAGTATATCTACGCTACAGGTGACAACGCATTTTAAGTGAAATAGGGTGAATGGACAGATTGTGTATCCCGTCGTTTTTGTATATGTATAGTAGAGTGTCTAACCGATATAACAGTCATTTGCGATAATTAAATTAATCAATTGACGAAAGCTCTCGTTCTGTAATATCTCAAAGATGAAGATACATGAGGTAACTAAAATGACATTAGTTTGTTCACAAATATATCCAATAATGCTTTGTAAAGAAAGGGGAAATGATTCGGTCACATTAAACCTCTTCACAGAAGCTTATTCTAAACAATTGACAAGTTTAAATGTCAAAATATAAAGATAGAGGCTAAGTATGCTTAGAATATGACTAGTAAAAGGAGGACTAAATAGGAAATATTATCCAATAAATAGCGAAATATGACGTTTGCTTTTACACAGTTGGCATTGAAGACCAGATGCACTCTCTTGGCAAAGTGTTAGCATTGCTTGAAAATTGTGATCAACAATTACATTCCATACCTGGACTAGAAGACTAATATCGTTTGCAACTGACTTCTATCTATCAAATAAGCAAGACAAGATTTACACATTACACTAGACATATCCGTAGCATCTTAGAGAAGTTCAAGAAAACCTTCAAGTATTCTCTTATGAGAAATATATTTACAGACAAACTAAATATCTTGGGAATTAAAGGAACAGTTTATTAGATTTAAACTTCGTACGATGTTTTACATACACATCAAAGCATACGCTGACACACATAGACACACGTACACAGAGACAGATATTTATATATACATGCACTCACAAACACACAAACACGTGCGCACAACAGACATATATACACACATATATCTACACTCGTGTATATATATATATATATATATATATATACGTATACAGACACACGCAAATATACACACCCACACATTGAGTGACCGTGTGTGTGTGTGGCTCTGTGTGTGCATTGCCATGAAATGAAAGGGATTATGAAGAAACGTTATGTATATCTATCTGTCTGTCTGTCTGTCTATCTGTCTATCTGTCTGTCTGTCTATCTGTATATCTATCTGTCTGTCTGTCTGTCTGTCTATCTGTCTATCTGTCTATCTATCTATATATCTATCTATCTATCTATCTATCTATCTATTTATCTATCTATCTATCTATCTATCTATCTATCTATCTATCTATCTATTTATCTATACATACAAACGCGTGCGCGCATATATATATATATATATATATAAAAATACATATATACATATATCGTTTGTGCGTAATCTCTTTATTTTCTTGGCAGCGCACACATCCAACGTCATCATGCAACTATCTCAACGTTGCCGTGGCGACATGCAATGTACTTGCACACATACTGTATCTCCATCTCGCTCTTTCTCTTTCTCCAAAGCTGTGAGTGCGCGTGTGAATATGTATTTTCTGCAGACTTATCAATTCTAATCGTTATGTGACACTTCCGGTCTTGGTCCTAAACTTCCTTGCCGACTTCCCTCTTTCATATTACACACCCATTTTCCTATATCGCCACTATATCTCTCTTCATTTCAATCGTTTCTGTTTCAACTGAACGTCTAATTTTACCCTTCCTTATTCCTTGGGCGTCATTCGAGTGCATATCTGCTTTTATTTTAGATAAATATTACGCTTAGAACACTAATGATTTTCATTGAGCGTATCCTAATGTATTTTTTAGACGCTTTATGCCTAGACTCCAGTTTATAAATACTCGACAGTCATCTGTGAGGTTCGTTGAAGCTGCCAGAGAATACATACACTCCTCAATCATCGAACATGGATAGACCACTTAATTCGCAACTGATGAGGTTTAAAAGTTTGTTACATCTGCTGGTATACGTTCTCAACATCGACATATCCATTCATCGTGTCGTTTTCTTAGCTTAATGTAGATTATTATTGCCATTGTAGTGAATTCTTTTGTCCACTTGTCTTCCTATTTCCCTCCCTCTAGAATTTAATACTGTCTGTACTCAGCATATTACTTCCGTTCTGGTCTCTTCACTGTTTTCCTTCTTTAGGTTATTCAGAGAATATATCAATTCCCCTATCTCGTGCTATTTCACATTTCTGTTTAACATTTAATTTTCACATTACTTATTTACCGAACGTTACACGTGAGAACAATTACTTTTGTAAATTTGCTTTGTTGTATTTTCAATGTAAATACCCAATATATTTGTTTTCTAAGTTATTAGATATTTTCTCGTGTCCGTGGTGCAACGTCTCCGCTAAATTCATCCACCCCACAAAGCCATTTATTTCTGATGATTTCTGATGCCACTACAGGTGATTTTCGTGTACCAACATGACGAAGCAACAACTATCCCTGGTTTCCACGTTTGTTTTATACTTGTATATTTTCATAGTCTGCAGTAAATGTCTTACATCTACCTATATCACTTTTTGAGTACGTGTGTTCATATGAGCGTGCATACCGGTATCTATATATGTATGTAGGTATGTATGTATATATGTCATTGTTTAGTTTTATTTCTAGATGTCTTGCCAATAGAGAAAGAGCCGGTTTCTAGCTTAGATCCAATGCTCCCTCAATTGAATTTCAGCATCAACAATAGGGTATTTTTGTATGTATGTATATATGTATGTATGCATATCTGGAGATTTGTATGTTTTGTTTTACGTATGTATCCTCATGCATATAATTGCATATCTAGACATTCTCATATATATTTAAATGATAAAATTCTGGACAATTTTACGGATTTTTACAGTTCCAGTGATGGATTGGATCCACAGTCTTCGGATCAGTTTTCTCTTTTCTTGGTATTAAGCAGTGTGTTGCATATGACAGGGTCCCATTAATTACAGGTATAAACCTGAACTGGTAACTTGGATAGAGTAACTTCAGATTTCTCATTAGTCCGAAGTAGATATTGTCCTTTTCATTGATCTTCAACATTATGTTAACATCTGCTGGGCAGCTAATTTCCACAATTGTACACAGTTTCTCTTCTCAATCCCAAATCATTGTATCAGGTCTGTTGTGCTTACATTTCATTAAGGTTTTCAATTGGACATTCCACCAATACTCCTATGTATGTATGTATGTATGTATGTATGTATGTACATACAGATTCAGGCGAGCCGTTGAACTATCGTAAGAAGGACACGTGTACTTTCATTAAAACTAAAGTCAATTACATTTACTATATTACCTACAAAATGTTATTCTAACGATTACGGTAAGGTGAAAGGTAGATATATACTTATATATTGACGTATACACACACATATATACATATATATATATATATATACATACATATGTACGTACACACACACAAGAGCATATACATGTACATTTATATATATATATGCATCACGTATACACAGAACGCATTTACTACAATATTATGTATATATTGAATAGACACAACTCATCAATAATTCATTACCTCTTTAATGCATACCATTATTTTCTATATAGGTATATCGCTCGCTATAACTGTTCTATGAACTTGCAATTTATTTCGTTGTTAAATACGTAATATACTTTATAATGATAAAGTATCAGTGTGTATATTTAATGTCTACAACGACTACTGCAATGTAAATAATTTTAATCGTGTATACACTTGCTATGGATATGTATGACGGATATACATTATGTTATTAGTCTTACGATCTACGTCCAGGGTGTGCCCGTCAAATCCATTCAGTGCTGAGAGTTTTCCAGTTTTAATTTCATCGGATTTCATCAAGTAAATAATAAATAGATGAGAAGCGAAGTACTGAAGCTTCGGTCTTTATTATGAATTCTTCCACCAACATGTATCTGTTTGAATATGTTAGACACACTGATATATGTAGATGCATTTAATGTTATTCATAAATGCTCTTGCTGTGTAAATGTATGGCGGATATAAATTACGTTCTTAGTATTGAGATCTACGTCCAAATTGTGCCCGTCCCCCAACATCACTTGACAACCGATGGTGGTCTGTTTACGTCCCCGTAACTTAGCGGTTCGGCAAATGATCCGATAGAATAAGTACTACGCTTACAAAGAATAAATCCTGGGGTCGATTTGCTCGACTAAAAGGCGGTGCTCCAGCATGGCCGCAGTCAAATGACTGAAACGAGTAGTTGTTTCAATAAAATAAGTAGTAATTTTATTTTTCTCGAAATTCCAATGATGCTGCCCAAAATGTTCTATATTCGCCGCGTCCAAATAGCATTTTTGTTTGGACATATATGATGGAGTAACATGCAATTCGGCCTCTAACACGTCCGCTGATCAACAGTTTACAATTGTTACTTGTTAACAATTTCGAAGCGATTCAAGATAAACTTTGACCACTACGGATATTGAACCGCGGCCGCAGAGATTACCAATACATTCTCAAAATCTGCACGATTATGTAACAAGCACTCTAATTGTTACCAAACTTCATGTTAACCTCACATTCGCGCACATATCGCACACAGTTCTATACAGAGATCTGTACATATATGCACATGCATGCATGAATGTACATATATATACATATATATATATATATATATATATATATATATATATATATATATATATATATATATATATATATTTATATATACGCACATACACATATACATATATATATGTATGCATATGTTTGTATAGATATATATATATGCATATATATACATACATATATATGTATATATATATATATATATATATATATGTATATATATATATACACACACACACACACACACACACACACATACACACACACACACACACACACACATATACATATATATATGTATGCATATGTTTGTATATATATATATATATATATAGATATATATATATATATATATATATATATATATATATATGAATATATATATATGTATGTATTTGTGTGTGTATGAGTATGGTTTGGTAGGGGTAGAATCAAGCGAATGTTTTATAACAGAAATATATTTAGGCAGTTGATTCCCTTAAAGTTCTTTGCTCAAAGATAACTCATATTGCTAGCAGCAAAATCTATAGCAAAATGCGTATTCTATCAATACACCATTTTGCTGTATTTTTCATTTTGAAGTCGAACAACAATTCATGATTATTTATTTGTTTATTTATCTATTTATGCCTTCCATTGGTATTTTCTATCATACACACACACACACACACACACACACACACACACACACACACATATATATATATATATATATATATATACATATATATATATATATATATATATATATATATATATATATATATACATATATATATACATATATTAAATGTATATATATATATATATATATATATATATATATATATATATATATATATATATATATATATATATATATATATATATATATATATATATATATATATCAGAATGGATTTTTGATTTCAGCTTCCAAAGAATTGAATTTAATTGCTCAAAGAATATAGATCTAACAATATTGTTGATTCTAAAGAAAGATTTGCAGAGAATACTGGAAAATGTCATAATATTATGTTCTTGTTGTTGATGCTGTTTTGCTATTATTTATTGTTAATATGTTATTATTTTTTTTTTAAATTCATTCCTCATAAGTAAATAATTACCAATTGAAAATTTGGCAATATTTCAATTGTTATTGTTTAATATATATATGCGCGCACTCATAAACATAAAAATGCACGTATGTATATATATATATATATATATATATATATATATATATATATATATATATATATATATATATATATATATATATATATATACATATATATATATATATATGTGTGTGTGTGTGTGTGTGTGTGTGTGTGTGTGTGTGTGTGTGTGTGTGTCTGTGCTTCTTTGGATGTACTTGTTCGTGTACAGAAACGCAGAAAAGTATACAAAATATATACAGCGAGGAAGGAATGTATAAAGAATATAAAAAATATTACTTTGAACAGATTTCCTTTTTGCTATATTGATTTTATTTGTCCTGGTGCATGTCAACATTTTGCCAAAAGTGATGGCCAATATCGATTAGTTGAACACCCTGCAATATACCAAAGTTACATATTCTATGAAACTGTAAAGGATGGTAGTGAAATGCAAATTTAGGAATGACTTGAACCTAAAGTTTCAATGTCTCAGATTAAAGACTGTACAAAACCTATAATGTTATTCCTTTATTCTTGCCATTTTATCTTTCATTCTGTTGCGTTGCATACACAGGGGATATAAATATAGAAATATAATTGTGAAAACGTACCTGACTTTTCTAGACGTATGTTTCACGATAACTAATGCTTATAATTAAAATTATTTAAAAAAAAAACAATAAAAATTTTGATTGAGAAAATTCCAATGTCAGTGAATATTTGGATTGAAAGCATAGAATTGTCGGTTATAACGGACAGTATAGTAGTATTATGCATAGACTATATACTAGTACATGTGTACAATACTCCTTCGCCATATTGCGGTTCACCTCTCGCGGTTTATTATTGAAGCTAACATCGATTCCTCCGTGGTGTTGTTTTGCATTTATAATAAAATAAATATATACAAATTATAAAAAAAATATACAGTATTGATTCTACTTCGCGGATTTTTAGCTATCGCGGGATTTTTGGAACGTAACACCCGCGATAGTCGAGGGATTACTGTACATGTAACTGTGTACTAGCGATCGGCTTTTAACCAGTAGCAGCACGTCGGTCTTAACGTCTTTTTATAACAATGCATCTCAATCTTCAGATGCACATTTTTGTGATTTCGATATTTAGGGTGGGAATCTTATATCATCCTACCTAAATCTATCTATCTATCTATCTATCTTTCTATCTATCTATCTATCTATCCATCTATCTATCTATCCATCTAGCTATCCATCTAGCTATCCATCTATCTATCTATCTATCCATCTATCTATCTAGCTAGCTAGCTAGCTAGCTAGCTAGCTATCTATCTGCCTGCCTGCCTAACTACCTACCTACTCCTCTCTCTCTCTATCTATCTATCTGTCTGTATGTCTGTCTGTGTGTCTGTCTGTCTGTATGTCTATCTATCTATCGATGGATATATAAACAATTGTTTTCATATTAATTCCATACATAGTTATTGTTTTTAATACATTTAAATGCTGACATCATTATTGATACTGCAGGGACACTATTTATATGATGAAGATGCCATTAGAAGTATATATGGAACTGAACATAAGCTGGAATTCAAAAGGATTTCAAGGTTCCACGAACGATATAACGAATATGCTTGTACTTTTATTTATGTAGTATCGAGGCTGTTGTACTTTGATTCAGAACACAAAATATAGATTACCCACTAGCAAAATTTTCACATTGTTTATACTTCCTCACGTAAGTGCGCTTTGTGTTAGGAAATATATGCAGTGTTTGAAAATGTGAACATCTATTCTTCGTTCTAACCTAAGTTAACCTACAATAAATGTTAATATAATAATAATTTAAAACTTTTCAAAGTAATATTTTTATTCAAAATGAAATTCCGATTCTGAATGTTATCAATGATTTTATTAGATATATTTTGTCAAATTTGACAGGATTGTAAAACAGAAATATAAAATAAAGCCAAAAATAAATAGAAATTAAATGCTAGGAATAGTGTTGCATTTATTAAGAAATTCTCAAAACCAAGACAAATTTATATCGAGCGAATGTTAGCGAATTTTTTTTCTCTCTCTCTCTTTTACTTGCAATATTATTTGGAAGAAACAAAAGGCCTCTTGCATACAAATTATTAAATTTTCCGTCAGGGATTTTTATTTCAGCATTTATAGCTATTTTAAAATCTATAAAATTTTAATTAATTTATATCAACTTGTTCGTATATGGAAAGAGAGAGAAGAGAAACAGAACAACAATAAAAGCAAGGAAAAGGAAATAAAGAAAGAAATGTATCTCAAATAGAACCCAAAACCAACGGAATATGTAGAAAATAACAAAAATAAAATTAATGGCAAAAGAATGGAAAGAAATATAAATAACCAACGATATACTTTAAAATCTTTGTACAAGGAATTCGAAGATTTTATATTATATATCTTTAATTTTAGAAATCCCTTTGATTGACTTATTCATTTATTACAAATATATGAGAAGCTCTCACTCCATATCTCTCTATATATATGCATGTATACATACACGTATGCAAACAAACGTGAATGTATATATATATATATATATATATATATATATATATATATATATATATATATATATATATATATATATATATATATATATATATATATATATATATATTTGTATATACACATATATATACGCATACGCACATACAAACACACATACATATATACAAATCTTCTTAAGATTCTCTATTGAAAATTCAACACATGTTAAGATTCTTCAAGTTATTAGGAAATATTTCCATTATATGTATTTTCTACTTTACATAGATTTCTTTCAATTTTGAAAATGTGCTTCTCAAAATTAAATTTACAAGTATGATAAGAATTTCTTACCGATATTCCTTTCATTCTTCGTTGTCATTCGGATAGCACGAACACTTAGAAGGGGAAAATATAGGGAAGCATATTAGATAGAAATATTATAACATTATCAGTGAGCAGCATACCAGACAATATTTTACTCCATTTCATAAGGTTGCTATTTCAAATCCGATTGAATATAGTAGATTATTTCAAATTTTCATCATTTATTTATATTACTTCATTTTATCATTAAAATGTAAGAGGATATTGGTAATGGTGGTGGCAAGGTGGGGTGCTGAAAGATTCCTGACTTTAATGGTATCGCGAAAGGCCTGGTTCGAGGCCCAAACTTCCGAGTTTTTTTACAGTGCTTAGGCTAATTGAAGTACCGATGCAATAAGTGTGTGAGTTTTGAGAAAGGAATATATTGAATAAAATATGAATTAAGGACCGCTGCAATAAATGTGTGAATATGAGAAAAGAATATGTTGAATAAAATCAGAATTAACTTGTCCTTATGTATTTTAATTTACCCAAAGCTAGGAAATTTTCAGCTCACCCTCGTATATCTGAAGGTACGTAGCCTAATGGTTACCACGCCAGGCGAAATGCTTAGCGGTATTTCGTCTGCCGTTACGTTCTGATTTCAAATTCTGCTGAGGTCGACTTTGCCTTTCATCCTTTCGGAGTCGATTAAATAAGTACCAGTTATGCACTGAGGTCGATCTAATCGACTTAATCCCTTTGTCTGTCCTTGTTTGTCACCTCTATGTCCAATAAAGAAATTAATATTTAACGTTTAATTTGGCGGTGATTTATTATCACAGGCCCGGTTAGCTTAATTGTATAGGTACATTTTTATACCTTATAATACCCAATCTTTCTGCTGTTTTCGCGGCTATACTGCATATATATGTTTCTGTTGTTGCCGTTTGTTTCTGCCAGATGTTTTCGAATAGCAGTAGTGGTGTTGGTAGTGGTAGTAGTAGCAGTACTAGTATTATAAGTGGTGACGCTGATATTAATAGTAATAGTAATGCTGGCGTTGGCAGTTGTAGTAGTACTGGTGGTGGTGGTGGCAGTGATGTTAATAGTACAGGTGGTTTCAATATCGATAGTAGTAGTAGTAGAAGAAGAATTGGTGATGCTAGCTGTTTTTGTTGGTTTACCATTCTTGTTATTCTTTGTGGAATCGATTGTGAAATATCTGCAAATTTATTTCCCAAGTCGTGTTGTCTGTCTGTTTCTTAGTACCATTGGAAAACGATCGTATTCACGTACGGGAGATTCACGTACGTCTAAGCAGTTGTGAAATTTATGCACAATTTTTAAGTAAATGCATGCACATGTATACGTTTGTGGGTTTATATGTGTATATGTATGTTTGCATGCTTATACACACACACACACATACGCATATAGATATGTATACATGCATATTATATATATGTATATATAGGTATGTTATATATATATATATATATATATATATATATATATATATATATATTTATGTATGTATATTTGCGTTTATACATACATGCATGCATTAATGCAAACATACATACATGCATACATAATCTGAAGTTTGTTTTTATTCTGTTTTGCCAAAAAGAAAATGGTGGTTTATAAAACGAATAAATGAATCAGAAAAAGAAAACCATTTTACAGAAAGAAACGAACAGTTATAATCTATCTTATCGATATAAATGCAAATACAATTGCTGTTGCTGCTGTTGTTATTATTATTATTATTGATATTGTTGTTGTTGTTGGTTTGCTGCTGCTGGTGTTGTTGTTAAACCTATTTTTTAAGCGTTTCTTTTTTCTCTCTGCATTGTTCAGCAAGCAGCATTTGGTGGTAAATTTTGTCACAACAATAACAATATATTTCATTATATTTCGTTATATTTCGTAGATCAAAACCAAAACAAAAAAAACAAAAACAAAAACAAAACAAAGCAATTCACATCACATAGATTCACACAGACTAACTCCCAGATCCATGCACCCCACCACACCATACACACACATCCGCGTACGCCCGCACGTATGTACAAAAGATTGCACAAAACATACTAATGGGTAACTAATGGAACAGCAGAAATGTTATCTGCGATTATGATAGCTTAGTGTCTCGTTTAATATGTTTTAGTATACATGCATTTAACGAAATTAATGATTTCCTCAGATAAAGAAGAAGTAGGAACGACGTAATGTCGAGGATGTGAGACATTACTTTAAAAACATATATTGATGACAAGAATCTGAACTCTGCTTAATTTTATGGATTTATGCATGAACAAATAGAATTACAGATCTTGTTGTCGCTTTCATATTCCTGCTTTCCATCCAATGTAAACAATTGCAGAGGAAATGAAAATATGTGCGTACCTTTAATGGAATTATATAACTAATGTAATTAAGATGCATGAACAGGTTCAGTTTATACATGTGTTTTATTAAGAGCTGTATAGATCTGTGCTGTATAGATCGGGGATTTCAGGTTCAAACTCCAAGTGCGGTAGCTTGATCATGTGATTATTTTGTCATCGCCTTTAGAATTGGAAAGCAGTTTCGGAAATGTTCTCGTTGGAAATTCCTAGAAATATTGCCTCGGTATATTGGTCTCTTGTCGGTAGTTTTAATCCAAAATCTGTGTTATGCCATATTATGACGATTGGAACTTTCAACGATTTAACGATATGCTCTGACTTTCAACTGGCCCACATCATCTTTCTTTCACTTTCAGAATTTCTATTCATCATTTCAAACTCTTGGATATTACTATCTACATTTTTAGGACTCACGGGGTTGCTCTCACAGGTTGCATGACATATAAGTGACGGAGATCATAACATTCCCTCACACGGTATGAATTGTGTACTGGGATCGATGTAGTTTACTTAGACCTGCACCCAGAATTACTACTCTTGTACGAGAATTTGAAACTAAGATACGGATCACTTGAGAATCGCCTCACACATTTTACATAACGCAAATGTATGTTTCAAATTTAAGGCGGCGAGCTGGTAGAAGCGTTAACACACCGGGTGAAATGCTTAGCGGTATTTTGTCTGAGTTCAAATTCCGCCACGTGGGCATAATAGGAATTTTTGTCTTTTTGTTACTACACACACACACACACGCAACCTATACACACATATGTGTATATAGGTTGCCACCATCATTTGTTTCTTTTCTCATATTTTTCTTGTCATTATTATGCGTAACAGTTACTTCAAACGATTTGCAACAAAATTCCTTTTCTTATGAGTCGTTTTGCACTTGTTGCCGAGCATAGAAGATAATACCACAGCCAATGATGCTCTACACACTTTGCAATTATGTATGCTATAATTTCCGACAATGATATGAAATTATTTAAACACCTGCTTCTGCAATGTTACTGCTGCGGGGAAAAGTATCGGCGAAAATAACGGAAACTTGGCTTGATTTAATTCAGTAACGAGCTCAAGTTGTTAAGATATCATTGAATAAGAAAAAAATCCCCCTCCCCACGACATTTAGTTATTTCTTACGATACAGAATTGAAATTTATTCTCTGCAACTTGATCTGGTAAGATTTAAAACTAATCTTTGTTTATCTAATACCTAGCAATGCAAAACAACTAAAACGATTGCTAAATTTGATTACTTACTCTCTAAATTCCGCTTACTCCTCATCCGGAACAGGTATATACTTTGACAGGCGCTGGAATGATAAAATTTGAAGTTAGACTCGGCAGTATTTGAACCTGAAAGGAATGCGACCGGATGAAATATCATGAAGCATTTTCGCCAACGCCCTTACAATTATTCAAGGCAAGCGCATCGCTGTGTCATACATTGTTTTGCATCGGCACAAGACGAATAAAAGCCACAGTCGACTTCAAGCGGGATTTGAACTCCGAACGTATAGATATACGACAAATAAAGCGAGGCTTTTCTAGCTAACACTCAAATGATTCAGCCAGTTACCTGTCACAATCACTCGGAGAAACCTTCCTCTACCCCACCTCGCAAAACATACTGCCTTTTGCTTGTCATATAAATCAGTATTTACAATTAGTAACGATGGATTCTGTGTATGTGCACAGGTATCTGTGATTTCATTGTCGTCATGCTGTGTTTGCAATTTTTGTATTAATACAGTTTTCTTTCATTGTTATATCTTATTTTTATTATCGTTTGAGATGTATTTATTGCCGATACACCTCGGGACTACAATATAATTTACATTGTAGATTTATATACAATGACAACAAATGAATTGAAATAAATTAGATAAAAGTTGTGTAACGCTCATGGGGGAAATAGTGTAAACATCGCTCATTTATCAATTGTGTTCATTAAGTAAAGAGTTAAAACAACTCATGTCTGATTTTGTTTTCTGTGATGTGTCCTTAGAGGTAAGTTAGTAACCACATGTTGGTTTAACGATTTAATGGTCTTTAATGATTTCAAGTCTCTGTTGTAAAAGCAGTGGTTTTGTTGAAAGTTTGATGAGCGCAGCTTAGTTTCAGAAAGAAGAAATAAAACGGGGTGGGGGGAGGTGGTGGAGGAGGAAGAGGAAGTTGAGCGGGAGGAAAAGGAAATGAGAGAAAAGAAGGAAATGCAAAAGGGAAATAGAGGATGTAGAAATAAAAGAATGAATAAATGAAGTGGATGAGGAAAACGTAAGAAGAAGAAGAAGAAGAAAAAGAAGAAGAAGAAGAAGAAGAAGAAGAAGAAGAAAAAGAAGAAGAAGAAGAAGAAGAAGAAGAAGAAGAAGAAGAGAGAGGGAGGAAAAAGAAACGAAAGAGGAGGAGGATGGGGAGAAAGGAACCGGAAGAAAAGAATGAAAACAAAAAGGGAAATGGATGTAGAAACAAAAGAATGAATGAAAGAATGAATAACATGAAGTGGATAAGAAAAAAGGAAAGAAGAAGAAGGAGATGGAGGAGAGGAGATGGACGATTGAAAATGCTTGAAAGACGAATTTGAAAAAGAAAAGTGAAATTTGAAAGAAAGAGAATTTGGAGCAAGAAAAATGAGTGGGAAGTAGAAATTGTAAAAAAAAAAAAAAGGAAGTAAAATTGAACAACGGCAACAACAACAGCAACAAGAAAGCAAATTTGAAAGAAGAACCAAGGAAGAGGTATTTGAAATTATAAAGGGGAAGAACTTGAATGAAGAAAGAAGACAAAGAGACGACGACGACAACAACAACATGAAACTGTATTCCAAGAAAGAAGGAA
>NC_142945.1:8176402-8183902 GCF_046866305.1 Octopus bimaculoides | reverse complement strand
TAAGTAGAGCGGCTCAGTCTTAAATACACTCTTTTTAAAAACTGGCAAACACTTGTGACTAACATTATTTTACTACTTTCGACATTCTTTAAGCCACTCCAAATCACGACAAACAGCAATAACGATCACTGAGTCACTATCAAGCTGCTTCAATGGAAGTTGTGTCGGCTAAAGATTAAAAAAAAACAAAACAACGATCTTTACTTTAAATGGTTTCAGAATAAAAACAAAAGACAATTGGAATACGTAAAATCTGACATATGCAGATGTGCTTTGCCTTCGTAAGCTCAGAAGTGGCTGTGTGGTTAAAAGCTTCGTTACTTCCGAGCCACATGGTTTTGGGATCAATCCATCTGAGCTGTATAACGGCCCATGGCTTAGCATTTCTTTTGGATTGTATTGTTCTATTGGAATTCTCTCATAGTTTCTTGAAGAAGGAATTGATGCAATAGAATATTATTACGCAAGAAATGCATCGTACCGTTAATGGAACACTAAATCTGTTTCTGCCAGAAAAATATCTTCTGCGCCAAACCATTCATCCATACTTCACTGCCAATGCAGTTACAATTTAGTTGGCACATTAAGTGTTTTGACATCTGACTACCTAATAGAATAATGCAATAGTTATTCTCTGAAATGGAAGGTACACCTATAAAGGGTTCCCAAATATAACCCCATGCTTAAAGAATAAGGACTTCCATTTCTTGGTACCAGGTTTTCAACGTGTAAGACAGTTAACTGAATCGAATGAATTAATTAGTATATACTGAGAACAAAATTCATCGCACCTGATTGAAACTGGGAGGAAAGACATAGTTACTTCTTGATTGATTCAGATATGAAACTAAAGTACAAATACAACTTCTGTAGACCTAAGTCAGAAGATATATGAGTATTGATATGAATTCACAGCATAGTTATCCTGTCTTCGTTTGTAGATACACTCCAACAATGATATATGGTTCAACATGTTTTTTTGTTAGATGGCAGGATATGATTTAAAAGAGAATTCAATGCTATTTGGAACAGATAAATCAACAAGTTCCCTTGTTGGTTTGTGAATAATAGATAATGTTATAGGACGCAACTCTTGCTCTCTCTCTCTCTCTCTCATACACACACAATCTCTCCCTCACTTTCTCTCTCTCACTCATATACAGGAACTGAATTGAAATATCTGTTTTACAAAACACTCTGAAGTTTGTTTACTTTGTATTTAACCAGAATAATGGGTAGGAGAAACATTATAATTTTCCGATCTATTTTGCATATCGTGAGAGATAAACGAATTTCAATCAATTGCTATCTACATGTCAGTGTATATTTATGTATATTTCATATCTATAAATACACTACAAGTACATTAGCAAATTTCATAGTCATATACAATGCCTACACACAAACCATTTCTTCATCTGTTATTTATATATTTCTAAAATGTAAGCGTTCGTGCCGAACATTTCTGGTTTTACAAGGACCTCGAAAGGCCTGGCTGGAGGACCAAACTCCCGAGTTCTGTTACAGGGCTTACAAAACAATGAGGGAACACTGCAACGAGTGTATGAATCTGAGAGGGGAATATGGTGGATGAAATCATAATGAACCGATCCTCCTGTATTTTATTTTACCCAAAGCCAGGAACTATTCAGCAGCCCCAACGTACATTTATTACATGATATACTATGTTATGCTTTAAACGGCTCACAGGAATATTGAGTGCATCTCTGTTTCAGCAGCACATATACAAAATGCATTAAGTAACGCATCATATGACTCTGGTTCAACTTTTGTGACATTGCTTGGAAATACACCTACATATTATATGTGACCAAATACGGTATATATATATATATATATATATATATATATATAGCCCTTCACGTAATACGATAATAACTTTCATACAACTAGAGCCGTTTTCCTACTTCACGTATCTTGACAAAACTCCATGGGGAAGGTAGTTTTCTAAATCTAAGTTGTATAAACATTCTCTCAGTCATTAAAGTGTATCATTAACCGAAATACATTGGTCTCTGTCTTGGCTGATTTAGTAAACATTTACTCGTTTTACTTAAAACTCGACAGGAAATTCAATACTGAAATTACACGACGTTCCTACCAGGCTCTTAAATAACCGTTGTGAGAATACTCTTTACATGAATGGAACGGCTCAGCTACTAAGCAAGTAAGAAGCAGTATACACTATTAGTTACGGATTCGAGCTAAATGGAGTGCTTGCTCCTAAGTCGTTCCTGAGCCTTCTAGAAGTAGCAATAAGTTTCCTTCATATTATATTTTAATTTCTTTTAAAGGGAAACACATTGGATACTGTTTCCCAGATATACGCAAAAGGCTGTATGGTCACGGCTGGAAAACATCGGTAATATTCCTTATATTAAAGGTTTACTTAAAGCTGATTAACAATAATACTGAAAACCAACCAAATTAAAGGAAAAACTTCACAAACTAATACTACTGAAGAAATCAATTTATCGTGATTTCCAATCGAATCGAACATTTCCTAATAATATTGAATCAGAGGTGACAAAATTATGGCTGCAACACACACATATACATACATATATATATATATATATATATATATATATATATATATATATATATATATATATATATATATATATATATATATGTATATATATATATATATATATATATATATATATATATATATATATATATATATATATATATATATATATATATATATATATATATGTATGTATGTATGTATGTATGTATGTATGTATGTATGTATGTATGTATGAATTACTATGGTTCATAGAAGAATTTGGGCAACATTTAACTTAAAAATCTTTTTAGTGTGGAAAATTAATTTGTGCAAAGCTATGAGGTTCTCACAAAATATTTAACACTTTCCTTTACGCTAACCGAAAGTGTTCAAAGTCTTTTAGGAAGATACGTTGTTTAGATATTAATGGATAAATGTATTTGATGTGATCAAAACCGTAAACGAACTCAACGTACATTTAGCTTGTCACATCTAAAATAATTTGAAGTACTTTTACAGTGGTCAATAGCAAAGTGCCTGAGGTGTTTGATATTGTATGAGTTCAAATGCCATATTGGTTTCATTTCCTTAGTTTATTGATTGATGTAAATGGATAGATGAATAAATGGTTGAGTTGGAGTTGGAGATGGTATTGCTGATGGTGGTGGTGGTCGTGGTGGTTGTGATGGTTTTTACCGATATAGGTGGCAGTGATAGTGGTGGTGATGGTGACGTTGAGGTGGTGTGAAATGTTTCCCATGTGTTTCTAGAATTGATATTTAACATGTGATTGTTAAATGATCTGGAAGGCAGTGAAGAACGGGTTTTTACCCAACTTTACACATTTATTTCGGTAGGAATTCTATTTGATTTGTTTTTGTTAATTCTCTTCGCTGTTATTTATTTGCTTATTTATTTGTTTTCTCTTTTTTTTTCAATTTTCCTTTATTTGGCGGCGTTCTGTTTCTTTCTAATAAACCCTGTAAGCCATTTGCCTTTACGTATGAATAAGGTGAAAAACAAATTAGGAATGGAAAGTAAAAGAGAATGAAAAATATGGAGAACGAAAGAAAGAACTTTCCTTACGAGATTTAACGAGTTAAAAAAAGAAAGACAGTACAAAAAGATTTTAAAAAATGTCGAATCAAAGAAATATTTCTCTTTCCACATGCTGTCGAACACAAGTGAGAAATTTTTACGTGAATTTATCTTCAAAGAAACCAATAAACAGGAACAAAATTGCTTTCCATAATATCAGATACTGTAGACATTTTTTTTTTATTTATTTAATCAATTATATTTCGACTGATAGATTTCGGTAACTTAAGACTTAATTTCAGCAAATATATAACGATATTTGTGTCTTGGAAACTTGTAGCAATTAAAGATGTTCAACAATTATTGAAGCAATGCTGCTGTTAGTTCACTGAAATGTGATTGGTTAGATTCTTACCATTTTCTTTATTGCATTTTTCTTGTACTTTTTTAACGTTTATTTCGGATTGGATGAAGAATATGGAACAGCAACAAAGCATCGAAGTATTGACTTTTCTCTTTTTCTCTTTTGCACATTTTTATTTTTGATTGACTTATCAGATAAATTAGCAAACTTTACTTTTTTTCTTTTCTATGTATATGCTCTTAGAGCACATACAGCTTTATTTGTTATGTTCCATTATTGTCTATACAGCGGCTTAATTGGATTCGACTGTGACCAAGTTTCGCGGGCAACCATCTATCTATCTATCTATCTATCTATCTATCTATCTATCTATCTATCTATCTATCTATTTCCATACAGATATGCACACAAACATACAAACACATAAAGATAGACATATATTGATATGTCTGTGTGTGAATGTAGGGGAAAACATTAAACACACACACGCATATACATATGCATACATATCTATATATATCATAAATACACACACACACACACACACACACACACATATATATATATATATATATATATATATATATATATATATGTATGTATGTATGTATGCATGTGCCATGCTTGCGCACGTATGTGTGCGTACATACGTGCGTACAATCTGTTTATATAGCGATAAGTATGCATGTGTTTCTGTGATATACACACTCTCTCTCTCTCTCGCTGTCTATCACTCTCTCTCAAACATAACGCACACACTCATATCTACATAGAAATATATTTGATATATGTATGTCTACCATAAATTCGACTGTGAATAAATATAGATTGCGAGTAGGGTAAATTAATGAATCATTCATATAATTCCGATAGGTGGAGTTGTACTGACTGGCGAACAGAGAACGGTGTCACTGAATTGCAATTTGCCTCTTAGACTCGAAAAGGAAGTAGACATCTACAAGTAATTGTCAGCAACTCTCAACAATTAGGCCACGTGATTTTTAGAATATAAAGACTTAATTTCACAGAAAGCTGTTCTTTTTTGTTTTCTTTTTACTTGTCATTTGCGAGAAATCTTTGTAAGTGATTAGCAGGTAATATATACATTCTGGTTACTTCCACGATTACTCATTCATTTCCTTTCTGTCTGTCTCTCGGACTATCCGGAACAAATCGGATGTAGGTGCATCTGATGCGGAATGGTTACTGCATGGTTTAAAATTAGTGTTATAAAATATATCTTACGATACGACAGAGCATCTATCTCTGCCTCTATAGATGCAAGAACCTTGCATGGTGATGTTGTATACATACGCACATACATACGCGCACACTCACCCATACACACACATATCAATACATACATATATACACATACATATACATATACATATATATATATATATATATATATATATATATATATATATATATATATATATATATATGCATATATATATATGTATGTATATTTTTATTTTTTTACTTCAGTCATTTGCCTACGACCAATGCTGGAGCACGGCCTTTAGTCGAACCAATCGATCCCACGACGTATTCTTTGTAATCATATATATATATTATATAGAAGAGGAAGAAGAAGAAGAAGAAGAAGAAGAAGAAGAAGAAGAAGAAGAAGAAGAAGAAGAAGAAGAAGAAGAAGAAGAAGAAGAAGAAGAAGAAGAAGAAGAAGAAGAAGAAGAAGAAGAAGAAGAAGAAGAAGAAGAAGAAGAAGAAGAAGAAGAAGAAGAAGAAGAAGAAGAAGAAGAAGAAGAAGAAGAAGAAGAAGGCTGACATGAAGATCAAAAAGATACTGAGAAAAATACGACCACTTTCAAATATAACGATATCTCTTTCTACACACGATTTCACATTTGGAATTTACAAAAGAAATGCATAAACGTATACATGTATATAATAAAATATAATGTAATATGTTCATACGTAAATGGAACGTAGACGCAATAGAGGACAGTAACGCATTAAGACAGTTAGACGACACAAAGGCGGACAGGAGAAACAACAATTAAAAGAACAGGGAGAAAAGACGGGTCATTCATAGCCTTCATTCCTCAGTCAAGTTACCAAAAGTCCTTACTGTTTCGGGCAGTTACACTTTATATATATATATGTGTGTGTATAAAGAGAAACGGGGATTTTTTTAAGTATTGAAGGAAATTGGTTAACTGTTCTCAACCAGCAAATGAATTTAGAATCCAAATGCAAAGAGAATGCTCATATATGACTAGTGGATCCAAATATCATTTAGAAGAATTTCTAGAAACTTAGAGTATTAAACCACAAAAATACGTATAGAGAAAATTGCATGTTTACTGTAGAAGCTATCTTATAATATTAACTAATTTAGATATTTAAAAAAACATCATTGAAATAAATATTTCCGAAGATACATGTTAACTCAACGTTTTCAAGGCGAACTAAGAATTAGTTAAATTAAAAGTGAACTCAGGAAATATTTCCAGTACACGAACGCCGACAAAAGAACAATGAGAAGAAACATAATCTGAGACATTTTTGTTTTCAGCTATTTGTGACGTCAATGGATAAATAAAAAATAAGAAAGTAAGCAAATTTATCGGCTTCATTAGGTGAATTCTACAAGAAAGATGTGATTTTGTCTACTAGAATCTTTATTATATATATATGTAAGGGTAGAAATAAAACTAAATGGTGTGATATATATATATATATATATATATATATATATATATATATATATATATACATACATACATACATACGTATATATATATATATATATATATAAATATATATATGAATTCGGTGGAAGGTGAGGCTATAATCCTAGCCCAGAATATTATTCTGTCTGTCTGTCTGCCTGCCTGTCTATTTATCTATGTGTGCATGTGTGTGTGTGCGCGTTTGTTTGTACGTGCGGTCGCATAAGCTGTTTGGTATATCAAAGAAATCTTCCGCATAACACTCACAGACGTCTTAAAATTAGACCGTTTAGAATTAAGAATATGCACCCACATATACCGAACAACTTCAATCGTCATGGCTGGAATATTTTTCGTCACATATGTGAATTGTCGGGTCTGATGTAAGACTAAACACCATGGCTATATTGGTAGTGTTCTCATAACGCCACTGCTCAATCAAGATTTACAGTGTTTCTATTCATTTTCCCCATTGATATTTCACGCATATGTGTAAATTCGATCCAGCAGATATAAATATGTTACAAATACTTACTGTACTGTATTGAGCTTCCAAAGATAAAACATAAACGTAAACGATTCACTGCAGGTGGATTTGAACTCAAAATACTGTTTTAGTTTTTATCAAATCATACAGTCATATAAATCAAATTTAAAACGTCCTATCAAATGAATGACTTATTAGTATATCTTCAGATCGATCGCGTATTTTCCTCACTTACCTATTTACATGACTAGATTCGGCCTTTAATCGTTTTCCAATGTGATTTCAGTCACCTTTCTTTACCCGATAGCAGTTGAAAAGTTTCCATCAGTGAAAGCGATCGTTGATAATTATCGTTGTGATTTGACTCAAGGCTATG
>NC_142945.1:8163902-8171402 GCF_046866305.1 Octopus bimaculoides | reverse complement strand
CATTTCTTGTTTCTTCCTCACTAATCTGCTTCTGATTAGTGGGTCCTTAACGTGTACTAGAGCAGGAATTTCTCTTCTCTTTGGAGTATAATATTATCTTTGTACGTATACTGTGTGAAAGTTTTATGTTTGTTTATCAATGCTGCTAGAATTATTTCTAATAAGACCACTGAATGATATTAAATATCCATAATTCTACGAGAAATCATTTAATTACCAACAACTCAAATGATAGTTAATTACATTAATCAACATTAATTACCTGTAATTCGTTATCCACTAAAGTATATGAACTACATTTAACTAGAGGGTTATAATGTCACAATGCATCAGGGAATAAATGTCAGGACATTGAGGGGATTTAGCCATCAGTTCTTAATCAGTTTCTTTATATATTGCCCATTGAAAGTGTCAATCTATCTGACCCTATGTTATATATACACACACACATATATATATATATATATATATATATATATATATATATATATGTGTGTGTGTGTGTGTGTGTGTGTGTGTGTCTGTGTGTATGTGCGCGTGTGTGTGTGTGTGTGCATACATATATTTGTATGTGGCATAGGCGTAAGCGTGACACTGTGGTAAAAGTTTGCTTTCCAAGGATATGGCCTCGGGTTCCACTCCGCGATAGCTTCGAAATGTGTCTTCTACTGTAGCCATAGGGCGACTGACACTTGCGAATGAGTGGGTTTTGTCGACAAAAAACACGAAAAGAGCCCTGTCATATATATATATATATATATATATATATATATATATATATATATATATATATATATTTATATGACTGTCTCTGTATGTGTGTGTGTTTGTGTTAAAAGGAGTAGGGTCTGTTTGATTTCGCACTCGTAAGCTGATGGTGTGATGAAACTTTCACCTCCTATGAATAATCCTTGAAAGTAATGGCTGCTCGTAGATTATATGCTTGAACGTTGTTTTGTATCTCTTTCAAAAAGAAAAAAACAAACAGAAATAATAATAAAATTGTAACCATTACATTACCTTCTTTTTTTACTTACCTCTCATATGACCCACATAAATCGGATGAACTGCACATCTCCTGGGACACAACAGTCCTTTAACTTCCAAATGGCAATGCTTCACTATGTCTTATACAGCTGTTCAGCCGCATTCATTACGTACAAAATGTCTTTCCAGAGGTCTCCATCAAAGTAATTATGCACTGATATCATGAACGTTTTCGCCAAAGCCAAGCAGAGTAAAGTATTGAGAAAAACTATTGAACAATACAATCCGCGATATACTGTTGCACGAGATTAAATAATTCGTGGTAAAAATCATCCATATGGTTTTCACACACACAGTGTATCTATATACCCATACAAATAATGTAACGATGTGTACATATCTATATAAAACCATATATATTTATATATACGTATTACATATTTATATACATATATATATGTAAGCGTTATATATATATATATATATGCATACAGATATACAGACACAAACGCACCCAACAAGATGTGCGTGTGTGTGTACGTGTGTGTGCCACTGCTTGCTTATGTATGCACGTGTGTCTGTGAGATTTTGTATACATTTCATCATTCTTGCTAATAGGATGTGATTTATTTCTTTTGTGCTTAGAGCTACAACTAATTTGTCTGATCATGCTGAGAAAAATGAATCAAATAATAATAATAATAATAATAATAATAATAATAATAATAATAATAATAATAATAATAGCCATAATGAGGATGATAATAATACTATCAGTATGAAATTGAATTAAAAATAAAGAAAGACTGAACGAATGGCTGGCTGAAAGACAGCATTTAGATAACATTAGCGTTTTATTTTAGTGTGTTTCACAGCTTATTGCACTCAATTTAATTCCTGCGAATCAATGGTATGTATCCAAGTGTCTGGTCTGATTGTCTGGCTAATTTTAAATATGGAGCAGTTATTTTAAATTTTATTTACTAAAATTTAGTGTTAACTCTATTTGGTTCGATTTTATTATGGTTTGCTTTTCTATTAGTGTGTTAGTGTTAATTGTTGATGTTGTTGTTGTTGTTGTTATTTATTCTATTTTAAAGTTTGTTATAAATTATAGTTGAATATTTTATTTCTTTTTGTTTCGTTTATTGCTGTTTTTTTTCAATTTTGCTTCTTTTTATAGTCGATGTTCATGTTTGATTCATTCATTTATTCGTTCCTATTTTGTTGAAGTGAAAACTTTTTCGACAAAAAAATTTAACATTAAATAATGATAATACTAATACTAATACTACTACTACTAATAATAATAATAATAATGATAATAATAATAATAATAATAATAATAATAATAATAATAATAATAATAATAATAATAATAATAACAAACACAACACAAACATATATGTATATATATATACATATATAAACAAAAAGTATCTTTGAAAAAAGATCAATTACCAAACCATGTGCTAAGAATACTATTCAGAACAAAATACAAAATATACGAAAATAAAAATAGAGAATAAATTAAACAAGCTGCGAATAAACAAAAGCCAAAAATAAGCAATCAATCAATCAAACGAAAGACAAAAAAAAAATATAAAGGAATAAAAAATACATGATTGAGATTCCTAAATACATTATTTAGTCAATTATTGAGAATAGAACAAATCACAAAGCAAAAATTCTCATCGAAGTTTGATAGGTAGGTACTTGGAGTGCTGAAGCACAAATTAAAACCGCAAAAATAAAATATGCAAAATAAATCAGCTGAATAAAATAAACAAAATTAAAAATCAGTAGAATGAAGAATTTAAAAAAAATAATAAAAAGACAAATCCTTTAATTAAAATTTTTGCCACTTCGTGAAATACAATAAGCTGAACCATTAAACAAAAACAGAAAAATTATAAACCATTATGCAGTAATGTCTTTTCTTTGTATTGTCACTGAAAGAAGTTTTTTGCATTTAATTTTTAATTTTATATGTTTTTTGTTGGCTTTTACTTATTTTATTTTATTTATTGTATATTCCTGTCAAGATTGACAAGCTTGCTTTACTAACTGAGTTAAAACATCTTTACTTTGTGAAGACAGAAGCTGTTTCCAGAATAGCAAATTATATATTAGCTAATAAATCCAAGAGAAGGAATTCAGTGTCAGTAATTTCTGTTGCTAAGTGTAGTGCAACAAGAGGACGTTTCGAGCTTATCAACGATGAGTAAATTGTTCACATAATAACCAACGAAAATAGGCATGGATAGAAGATGATAACCTAATCGCGGATGAGCTTTGTTGGGTAGCATGCTATAAGATGGAAGCCAGAGGATCGAAAACTAGGTGAATGAAAGGCAGCCAAATATTCTATTCGGTAGCTGTGTCTTTAGTAGTAGAAGAGGACACACCACTATGATGAGTTCAATCAGAAATATTCTACTTGGCTGCTGTGTATTTAGTAGCATAGGACACAACAATATGATGTGCCAATCAAACAAAACGTTCAGTGGTAAGAAAGACAGGCTGGGGAAGTTAGGAATATGGAAATAACGTAACTAGAGGAATTCGGAGCCGATATTGGTATCAGGGGAAATAAATATTCATAGTTGGGAAACTGGTTGTAGTTCCCTTTGTCATATTTGACACCAAGCAATAATTTCGAGAGCTACCTCACACCATGTTCATTGCTAATGAGCGTGGTGTGAGATTGTTAAGGATAAGTGTTTGGTGTGAAATATATTGAGATTATAGAATGATCAGGATAGTAAAAGCAGGCAGAAACGGAACTTTAAATACCAAATCAGAAAAATACAAGGCTCACAATCGCACGAACCATTCAGAAGTGAGAAACAAAATACGACAATAGTTTATAGCCTCATGCCGACATAAGCCTTGTGAGTAGATTTCATACGCAGAAACTGAAAGAAGTCTGTTCTATCTATCTATCTATCTATCTATCTATCTATCTATCTATCTATCTATCTATCTATATATCTATCTATCTATCTATCTATCTATCTATCTATCTATCTATATATATATATATATATATATATATATATATGACAGGCTAAATAGATACGTGGAAGAAATTTACGAAAATCAGATTCCATTTGAAAAACTTTTAAAAGTTGAGCCTCAAAGCAACCATATCTCGATAAAATATCTTACCTGTTTTAAGTTCAAACTGGCCAGATTCGGCTTTTCACACATGCCATGCAATATCATTATAAATGTCAGTAATCACATCATCGAATTCTCGAAGCTACGATTAATTCAAGACAATGTAGATAAATAAGCACTGCAGATGATAGAATAATCTGATTGCTAAAGGGTGAAGATTGATGTCTAAATTACTAGGATATAAATTTGTTTTCACGTGGAGAATGCGTTACCGAAGTCATTCAAATAATTTCAAATGAAGAGGTATGTGCGTGCATGTTCGCCGAGATATAACACATGTATTTAACATTTTCTTTAAGATTTTTTTTTTTATTCTGTTACAGATTTTATGTACTTTGTGTTTTACATTTAAATAATTTTTGTTCCTGCAGTGTTTTTGTTCATCCTTCACTGTCCATCCTCTTATTTTACCACCATCACCACCACCACCACCGCCACCACCACTACCACCACCGCCACCACCACCACTACTACTACTACTATTGCTACTAATATTATTATTAACATTATCACCAGTACCACCATTACTACTACTACTGCCACTTCAATCAGCACCACCAAAACCACCGCCACCTCCATCAACACAACTACAATTTTTTTCTTCTTCTTCTATTTCCTCTCCTCCTCCTCTTCCTCCTCCTTCTTGATGACATGCTTTTAGTAGAGAAACATTACAATTTTATCATTTTCATAAAATGTCTCTTTCTCTTTTTCTTCTCCTTGAGAATCAGACTTCGAAACATACTCGATAATTAAATGGGGAAGTGCTTTTCTGTAATGTCTTCAAAAGCTCTTCATCTGAGTGCGCGCTATTCATGGAAATATTGCTAAAAATGTATTGGATATTTCCATTTTTGTTATTGTTCCATGTTTACAAATAAATGTAGCATATGACTATTTCAATATATATATGTAGCTCTTTTTTAAAAATATTTTCTAACATGCTTTTAAACTTGTTAAAATTTGAAATAACAGAGGCTACTTTATTTTCAATTAACGTTATCATTAGTTCTGTTTGTTTCAACATTCGGTAATATTTTTTCGTCTTTAAATTCGTCTTTAAATTCTTTATTTCTTTATTTTGATATTAACTGATGAGAAAATCGAAACGAATAGTTTTGCTAACTTCCTGTGTCATACAAAAATATTAAAGAGCATTTAAAATTGGGAAACAGTTGATTGGTAATTTTCAAGTTACTAGATGTACTTCAGGACTCATAGTTATGCAACGATATGCCGGGTGGAGTGGTGGTTTCGAGTATCACCGGATGAGTTTTTGTCACATTTCATTTTTTTCCTTAAATTTTATTTTGTTTAAAAATTTTAGGATGTATTTGAAGTGGAATCGTCAACAAACAATTGATTTAATTAACTAAACGAAATGATATGTCATAATGTAAATATATATACACACACAAACTACTTTGAAAGGATTTGAGTGAATTTTATTAATATCAAGACGCTTAACAAGATATTATATTAACCGATATAATATCTTTGGATATAAACACACTTAAGGTAAACTAATGCACTCCAGTAAGGAACACACCGTGTTTGAGATATATTTGGAAAAGAATACAAAATAGGACATCTAATAATAAAAAAAAATAATCCTTTCTACTATAGGCACAAGACATGGAATATGGGAGAGGGGGATAATCGATTACATTGACCCCAGTACTCAAATGTTTCTTAATTTATCGACACCGAAAGGGTGAAAGGAAAAGTCGACCTCGGTGGAATTTGAACTCAGAACATAACAGACGAAATACCATTAAGAATTTCGCCCAGCGTGCATGTGAGTGTGTGTGTATGTGTGTGTGCGTGCGTGTAGAGGGGCTGTACTGAGAAAGAAGGGGTAACAATAATTTTTACTTATTACAGTACGAATTATCATATAAGCTCTCTGACTGAGATTAGCATATCAGAAATTGTGCTTGGAATAGGTAATTTAAATGTCCTCTACGCTAAAGAAAGGTTATCACTCAGTGTATATTGCTGGTGTCCATTACAGGAAGCTGATGAAATGTTAAATCCCATTGGAGAGGAAGCTAATCCACTATAACATTCGAATAATATTTAGTATTCCGATACTGCCGGAAAAACGTACTGGAACAATTTAGGATACATTTCCAGGCCATGCAATTTGCTGCTTTATTCGAGTTTTGAGCTGTAAATAGCCTCGTGAAAACATCTTGGCATTATATGTTTTGGATTAAGATTAACCGAAGATTTAATGTCTATACATCAGTAATGTGTCAAATTTAATTAGATTTGGTGAACAATTTCCAATGTACAACATGGTGATGTTTATCGTTTATTTAGCTATATTTTCGGAGTATACTATTCCATTTTGAAATTATCTCAAAATTTGTTGATGCATATTAAACAAGTTTATTGGTGTTGAGGTTACGAAGATTGCATGCTGCCAATTGAATTGAAGTAATAGAATAATTTTAAGTGATATATGAATCTTCTAACCAGATAATATCTGTGCCACTATGATATATGGGAGAGTAATCCATCTTCCATTCGTAATATGGTCTCACATTGGGATGCGCTTCATTATATCATCATCGTTATTATCTGAAAAAAATCGGTTACTGAGGCACTGGCAAATGTCATTTAATTGCTGTCTTATTGCAACTGTACGTATCTTTCATGTGTTGTATTGTGTCCTTGACGGATGTATGTAGTTCGTATTAAGTCGTTCCAACCACCTGGAAATACTTGCTACGCGGACGTGTATCCGTGTATTACACCAATGTTAACAGCGTCACTGTACATTTCACGTGACTTTATTTAGCATGCAGCGTAGGTTTTAATTTCTTCCCTGGATATGGCTTTCAAAGAGAAACTACTTGAACAGATACATTACACGAAGACAAACTCTTAGGTGTTACGTCAATAACCTAATAGGTTAAAAGCCTCAACGTAATATACGCCTGAAACAACGGCATACGTTGTTAGCTTGGAGGAAGAGCCTATTCACAGCTAGATTAATTTGTTTTACACATGGGAAGTTGAGCTGGAATGTAAACTCAACGTCTTGCATTCCTAATAGACTAGCATGTTGACCTGGCGACTGCTGTGTTTCTATGATTTAATTTAAGAAAATTAATATAAAGGAAATAATTAATTGAATTCCTTCAATATTTATCTAAACGGAGTTAGTTGAATTGTTTGATTAATTTTAATTCAAAACCATTAATCTACATTATCGAGAGTAAATTCTGAATGTTTTCAAATAAATAAACTTTATAATTTTTGCTAATACTTGTTGAATTCAGAAAGAGAAAACGAAAATATTCATTATTCAAATTAAATTAT
>NC_142945.1:8153902-8161402 GCF_046866305.1 Octopus bimaculoides | reverse complement strand
TGAATCTCATCTTTATTCATCTGCTCTCTCTGGTCTTTCTTATATTATGATGGATCTATGGCTTCGTTCTCTTTTAAGGTTCCCTGCATTTTCGCTGCTTCAATCATTTCTTCTTTACTCACCTTGGCATACCAAACAGCTTGTTTAATCTATACTGCTCAATTCTCTGTTCATATCTCTTTAATTTATGAGCTTTAACTTTCAACCTCTGTTTTAATTTCTCAATCACAACATTGGATCCATTTCTTTTCACCCTATACTTCCTTTGTTCGCTTTATATTTCTCTCGCTCAATTTCATTTCTTTTATTTTTTCCGTTCCAGAATATTAATAATGTTTTCTGGTCTCGTTAATAGACTGCGTTATTCTCCTTTTCCACCATGGTTCCTTCAGGTTATATTGACGTCTACCTTTGGCTTATTATTATTATTATTATTATTATTATTATTATTATTATTATTATTATTATTATTATTATTATTATTATTCATTAGTGAAAAATCAGGCCGTATTTAAAAGTGCATTACTAAATCGAAACATTACCAAATATGTTCACACGTAACCTCATGCCGTTTGGAATCAGACACAAAAAAGAACAAAAAGAAAAGCATTTTCTGTATTCTTTCTAGACAAAATTGTATTTCCTTCTCTCACAAGACAGACAGAAAATTGCCATAAGCTGTTCATGCCTCGCCCACAAAAAAGGAAACTGAAGATGTAGAAAATATTACATGTCGCACGCAGAAATCGAACAAAAACCATAATGCTAATTAAATTGCAACGCAAATTAGTAACATCTTGCGCGAACAGTGAAATAGCAGACATTTTAATTCAGCCGAGAGGAAATGCTGTCAGTAACAACAACAGGCAACAACAATAGTATGCATGCATATTAGCTTCGAGTGTAAATTCGTATAACGTAAACTGTCATTTGCTAGCGTTTTTGTCCAACAGGAACACTCGATATGAAACATTTTCCAGATAGATCAAATCCTTGGCAACATATTTTACACAGACCTGGAGCCAGCTTTCCACAATTAAATGCAGACTAAAGAAAATTTGCAAACCTGTTTTCTGGTCCTATTCTTAAACGCAGTGGAGGTGTCTCCTGAAGTACTTGAAGTGAATCTGAGATGCAGAACTATTAGTCATCCTGCTGTATTGCTGTATATCATCTACACATATGCTCAAAATAAATAGCTTTATTAAATGGATGCTTACCTAATTTTGTTCAAATACTCATAAAAACTACAAACATATCTTTACACATGTTCAGGGTATTTTTCGATTATTTCCCATCAAACATTTTATTCTGACATTTCATTTTGCCTATTCTACTGGTTTTAGAGTTATTTCCTATTTTTACTCTCGCATTCAATATTTAATTCCTCGGCTATATGTAGCTAATATACAATATTCAACTACAAAAATACTCTATAATGGTTTAAAATTTGGGCAAAAGGCTAGCGGTTTTAAGGGAATTACATCTATGCTGGTTGTTCTATTGATGCCTATTTGATTGTTCCAAAACGATAGAAAGACAAGTCGACGTCGTTGGAATTTGATCCCAGAAGATGAACAGGTGTGGCTGTAGCCGCAGGAGTACCTTATAGGCGCAGGAGTGGCTGTGTGGTAAGTAGCTTGCTTACCAACCACATTGTTCCGGGTTCGGTCCGAATGCATGGCACCTTGGGCAAGTGTCTTCTACTATAGCCTCGGGCCGACCAAAGCCTTATGAGTGGATTTGGAAGACGGAAACTGAAAGAAGCACGTCGTATATATATCTATATATATGTGTGTTTGTCCCACCAGCATCGCTTGCAACTGATGCTGGTGTGTTTACGCCCGCGTAAGATGTTCGGCAAAAGAGATCGATAGAATAGAGTTCGACTAACGGCGCTGCTCGGCATGGCCACAGTAAAATGACTAAAACAAGTAAAAGAATAAAAAAAATAAAAGAATAAATCAGAAGAGATGCTGCAAAGCATCTTCTCCGATTCGCTGACAATTCTACTATCGCGATGACTTAAAATACTTTATAATGAAAATAAATAGCCATATTTCACATTTTAGACTCTACATTATCCTCCTTCAAAGTTATAATTATTAATTAAAATACATGAGTTATTACTTTCATTGTTATTTTTTTTGTAACATTTTGAGAATATTTTTTTGCTGCTAAAATATAATATTTAATTATAATTATAATGGATTTGCAAGAAATTTCTATTCGTACGTAGCCATAAAGAATATAGGAGACTAATATAAGTGAGTCAGATATGAATTAAAATAATAAAACATTTAAACACCTGAGAGGAAAGATTTAAAGTAATGTCTGTTCAATTATCAGTGGAACATCTGCGTTGTCAGAAAAACTAATTAAAATGAACACTGTAAGACCAATTAGAAAATCCGATACTAAATCAGTCGCATGCTAAATAGAAGGTGAGTGACTGTATACACAAATAGATACATATGTATATACCTACTTATATATATATATATATATATATATATATATATATATATATATATATATATATATATATATATATATATATATATATATACAGAGAGAGAGAGAGAGAGTATGTGATGCAAATATACACGCTTCTCCGTATTTCACCAGGTGACTCACATACACACACATACACACGCACACACACACACACACAATGCACGAACACACACAAAACACTCAAATACACACGTATATATATATATATATATATATATATATATATATATATACGAAGGGCTTCGTTCAATTTCCGTTTACTAAATACACCTACAGGTCATTGGTCAACCAGAGGCTATAGTAGCCACGGCGTCACACAGTGAGACTGAACACGGAACTATGTTGCTGGAAAACACACTTGTTACTCCACAGCGACGCCTACGCCTACATACTGCTTAAATGTAGACGGATAGATAGATAGAGAGATAGATAGATAGATAGAAAGATAGATAGATAGATGTAGTTTTCATTGTCTTCTCTTTCACTTCCACTCCCTCCATCAACACCGCTGGTGGCTAAATTTAGTTCTCTCGTAACATATGATAGCTGGGAACCTATATACTATCGCTTACCAATCGTGGTTGATTCATAATAAATCAGAAAGAATTAGCGAGAACGGTTTTGACAGATTTCCAGAAATTTTGCACCAGCAAAAAATAACAATAAAACAGATAAGAAATAAAATAAAATAAAATGAAACATGATATCTAATCCAGTATATGTATATGGATGCGCGCAAACATTCATACATCCGTATGTCTCCTCATGTACATATCTATGTATCTATACACACATACATATATGTATATGTGTGTGTGTGTCGGTGTTTTTATGTCTATGTATTTATATGCATAACATTTTACTTTCTAAGGTGTCTGAATAATTTATGAGTTACTGAAAGACCTCATAGTATTATCCGCATTTATTATTGCCATAGACGAAATTCTTCGGCATTTATAACTTACAGGTGATTAAAAACCGAACTTCTATTCTATATATATATATATATATATATATATATATATATATATATGTATACAGAGTTTGTTGAGGTATTTTGGAAGAATACCATTTATTAACCTAACGATATATCTATATATCTTTTTTAATCCACTGCTCAGATTTTGCCCAATAAGATGTTTAAATTATTGGAATTTACTTCTTGGGGAAAGATCGAAACAGCTGTAAGGGAACATGCTGGTTGAATCTGTGCAGTTAATAACTTATATTAACGCTACATCTATATATATATAGCCATTTGCAGCACCTTCACTTCGTCGCTAGATTTCTTTAGAAGTAGCAGAGATGCAAAATCGCCATCTTGTTTCAAAAGAAGGAGAAGATAAATTAACAAATGCATATTTAGATACGCTCTGTTTTAATGGAAAGCAAAATAAAAAAAAAAAACGAAATGTCATCATTGGAATCAATTTGATCATAGTCGATCTAACTGCTTACCGTGTTTTCACGAAGTGTGAGTGACCTGGATGACAAACATTTCACTGAATGAAACGCCAGTTCTTCGCGAATTTCATGAGTAGCAGATTTGAATTGAGAGAACGAGTTCGTTTCATCAAAATCCCAGTACTTAGGAGTGTTTAATACAGCCCTAGAATCTGTAAAAGCCAAGGATGTAAGGAGCTGGTAAAAATTTTAGCGATGTACTAACGATTCGGATAGCGTTTGTGTTCACTCTAAAATAGGAAGTAAGTATCCAAATCAAACGCAACCGTCCTAAACTGAAAGCATCGTATTTATAAAATAATGACAAATACCTCTAGAAAAAGAACGTAGTATGAAGGATGATATGAAAGCTTTTGTACATAAGTCTACCCGATAATGTTTAACTTGGGGTTACACTACAATAGATTGATCAAACTACAGGGAAATGCTTCCATTGTACATTTTCTGAGATAGACTACAATTATATCCAGTGACACAATCATTCACCTCCCCTTCGGGTTTTAAGAAAAGATAATGTAAGGAAAAATGCCAGCCTTACTATGCTTCGGTAGGACAACAACGATTTTCATTTGATCCTTTCTCAGAAGACTTACATTTATGACCAGAGTTTGACAATAAATATTTTATGCTGTGAACTCAATAAATATTAATAGCATGAAAGTGGAGATGTGGACATCGTTAACAGAAGAAATAAAGAAAGATTGAGAGAAAGAGAGAGAGAGAGATGAATGCAGAGAAATACTACATAACTACTGTATATATGTCAGCAATAAACTTTTGACATTTATGCAATAACTGAAAGATAAAGTGACTAATAGTATTAATGAAATATGGCGCAGCAGCTATTATGGCTAAACTCTAGACTTAAACCATGCCTGTCAGTAGATACAGTGGACTTACATACGCATAGACAAACACACATAACATCCCCACACACACAAACGTATATTTGTGGGCATGTGTAAGTATATAAACATATGTATTTGCTTATGAGTGTAAATACGTAAATACATATATGGATACATATACATATATATATATACATATACATATATATATATATATATATATATATATATATATATATATATATATATATATATATATATATATATATATATATATGCTTATATATATATATATATATATATATATATATACATGCACGCACGCACGTGTATATATATGTTTGTATATATGCCGATATGAGTAATCATTTTCGTACATACACACTCTTCCAAGCATATTCTTCAAGCTAATGAATATTTATATTACGCATATATAAAGATGTCTATCGACATTGTTCGTATACGTGTTTGTCTTCGGCTATATACATTCATACATACATATATATATATATATATATATATATATATATATATATATATATATATATATATATATATAGAGAGAGAGAGAGAGAGAGAGAGAGAGAGAGAGAGATACAAACATAAATATGTATATATATATATATGTATATGTATGTATGTATATATATATATATATATATATATATATATATATATGTGTGTGTGTGTGTGTGTGTGTGTGTGTGTGTGTGTAAGTATGTATGCTTTCGCATATATGTACATACACACCAGCTGTCTCATAAGTAACGCAGCATGTTAGCAGTTTTATGATGTTAAATGGTTCTTTTCTCTTGGGACACTTCGTATATATGCACATAACTGCAGTAAGTAGCCGTGTACACCCCTCACACATATATGTACATATATATATATATGTATATATATATATATATATATATATATATATATATATATATATATATATATATATATATATATATATATATATATATATATATATGCTTATAAAATTTTATATATACTTATATAATTATAGTTGTATATTTATGTATATATTTTCATGTCTACGTATATATATATATATATATATATATATATATATATATATATATATATATATATATATATATATATATATATATACATGCATGCATACATAGTTGATTAGGTTTGCTTATTGAGCAGTCATAGACTCATAGAACTGTAATATAATCATTCAGTTTAAATACATTTCACAAGAGTTGTCTCAAATGAATTAACAAATATTTAATCAAACAGAATTAATAGCTGACATTTTTCACAGATACTTGAGTGGAATGAATGGCTCTTGGTTGTGGCTGAATGAAACCAAAGTGTATAAGCTTCTTTTGGATAATTTTATAGAGGGTGTATTCAATCTTGTGTAAAATATCTAAGGTGAATTGCCTTAAATACTAGAGCAAGTTATGGGCTTTGTGTAATATCGCAAAGGAAAATTTAGTGTATGGTTTTAAAACTGATTGTGACAAAAGATTTTCAATAATCTTATGTTGTTTTATTTTTGTTGTTTGTAAGTAGATATTGATCCTACTATTGTTGCTACTGTTGTTGTTGTTATCATTTTTATTGTTGGATGGTTTTGATCAGTTTGATCAAACCTTTAATGCGGAATATAGTCAATGAAATTAAGCAAGTCATTCAGCTTTTCCAGTTATTGCTATTTAGACTTAATGATTTATAGTTTAGGATTAAATGAGGTGCACATTTATGGTAGATGATTCACTGCGCTTTCTTACGTCTTTCTAAGAATAGCAGCAATTAACAAAAATTTCTCTTTTGAACTTGATATTTTTGCTGCCGTTTAATTCCAGCTCTGGTTCGTCTAGTTCTTTGATCAAAAGTGTTCCAATCGTGACCATCTCAATTTTGTTATATTCTGCACATTACGTATTTCACATATAGCCTTACCCTAGTTTCAGTTCTCTCCTCCTCTCTTCCATTTTGATCCTGTTTATATTGGCCCATCCTCCAACCTACCTCGGCATTTATTTCTCAGAACCTCAGTTTTCCACTATATCCTCCTACCCATTCATTTCTCGCAGCTCTCAAATTGTAATTACTTAAGACAAAGATTATTAAGTCTACAGATTTCAACTATCCCTAAATTCTGTTTAGCCCATGAGGCGATGAATATCTCCATCGATATATATTGGTAATAATTATTGTAGTTTCTTCTTAACATCAGATTATTCCCTACAGATATTCAACGAATGTGCTTCATCTAGTCATGTGCGGCCTACCACTTTTTCAATTCCCATATGGGAGCTGCAAGCACTCTGAAATCTTCTGAAGTGGCTTTTCCTTCACGATGTTTGTTTATGTATCGTTGAGTATCGCTACCGGAATTCTTCGTTACTGATTGTGTCAATTTATGGGTTCTTAAGGATTTCCCGCTGACAAAGTTGTTGAAATACCTTCAGCCTCTGTGGTATTTTAGATGTGTCATTCCAGCTCAAACAGACTTAGATATTTTAAGATTACGATTGTTTTATAGAACTGGATTTTATCTTCCTTGATAAAAAAGAAATCTTGTTGAACAAATTTTTGTACAATTTTTAAACATTCTCGATAATTCAAACTATAGACGCCATCTTTTGATAGGGCACTAGAAATTATTGAGCAAACGGTTTGCATGTTCTGAAAGAGCAGG
>NC_142945.1:8146402-8151402 GCF_046866305.1 Octopus bimaculoides | reverse complement strand
AAGAATGAGGAGGAGGGGGAGTACGAGAAGACAAGGAAGAAACCGGATTGGGAGTCGTAGAAGTAGGTCAAGAAAAAGGGGCAGGAGAAACTGAATAGAAGAAGAAGAAGAAGAAGAAGAAGAAGAAGAAGAAGAAGAAGAGAGATAGCTAAATGTAACAGGAAGGAAAACACGCCAAAGGGACAAAACGAAAGAAAATTGGGAAATTACCATATTAGGTGATAAGAAATTTTCTATTTGCTCCTAACATTGTCTTTAGGTTCAGAGTCTCGACAGTATTATAAAGACTAGAGATGTCAGTGTGAGCCTCGGGTTTGAGAAGATGACTATCGAAATAAATATGAAAGAAAAAAAAATGATATTAAAAAGAAATATGGACGTTTTAATAAAGATGTTTATCATCTTGTCTTGACTTAATAAAACAATTTCAGCTTCAACACGCTAGAAGCCGAGTTCCAAGTATTGCCGATTTTTGCAATACACCTAAATTGTAGGATATTTCTAAGGCTTCCAGACGTTGTCTTTTTCAGGTTGGGTGGTATTGAACCCAATTCTCTGATAGCAATAAAAGCAAATTTTATGTCTGAATCCCGTAGCTGCTATATCTTAGCTTTCTCAATACTCAGGTCTATATATTTATCAATCTTTTCTTCTTCTTCTTCTTCTTCTTCTTCTTCTTCTTCTTCTTCTTCTTCTTCTTCTTCTTCTTCTTCTTCTTCTTCTTCTTCTTCTTCTTCTTCTTCTTCTTCTTCTTCTTCTTCTTCTTCTTCTTCTTCTTCTTCTTCTTCTTCTTCTTCTTCTTCTTCTTCTTCTTCTTCTTCTTCTTCTTCGTTTATTATTATTATTATTAGGACTAATACCTTTCCATAGAATTCAATTCTGAATTAAATCTTTACACTCTCAAAAGCATTGAAACATATATTTGTTACGAAGCTTTCATTTGTATTTTGTCAGCAATTTGCCTATATGCTATTCTTTAAACCCAATGGATATTTATATAAATTTCATTCCAGTTTAGCCTTTGCAGGTTTTCGTCTCGTATTACATGTGCTTCATAGCTATATCGAAGCTGTTTATTTAACAAATTTTCTTATGACTGAAGCATTTTTCTATTTTATTCACGCTTTACTTAGAATATAAACAAAGAAATTTACACATAAAACGCACTCAATGATTTTCAATAATATTTTGTTATGGTTTGCATAAGAGTAATCTTTCTTTCTATGACTACCATCGCTTTTTTGTATTGTGCGAAAATCTCGTCTCCCATGATTCTCCCTTTCTCCCTATCCCTTTCTCTCCCACTCTCTTTCAAACTTCCATATATATAAGTATGCATATATATAAGTATGGATGTATACGCAGGAGTGGCTGTGTGATAAGTAGCTTACCAAACACATAGTGCTGGGTTCAGCCCCACTGCGTGGCATCTTGGGCATGTGTCTTCTACTATAGACTCGAGCCGACCAAAGACTTGTAGTGGATTTGGTAGACGGAAACTGAAAGAAGCCCGTCGTAATTATGTATATATGTATATATATATATATATATATATATATATATATATATATATATATATATATATATATATATATATATATATACGGCGGGTTTCTTTCAGTTTCCCTCTGCCAAATCAACTCACAAGTCTTTGACCGACCTGAGGTGCCAAACAGTGAAACTGTACCATGTGGTTCGGAATCAAGCTTCTTGCCACACAGCCACACGTACATACATACGTACATACATCCATACATGCATACATATATACGTACACACATACATTAAAAATTCTGCTATATATATATATCTATATCTATATATATATATATATATATATATATATATATATATTATATATATATATATATATATATATATATATATATATATTTATATCGATAGAAATATTATTGCATAAGTGTGATAAAATGCTACACACACACCAAGAGGTGTATATGAATATATATATATATATATATATATATATATATATTAATTCACACATGCACACACACGTACACATGTATATGTCACAATATTTCTTGTTCAGTTTATAACGAATTTCGTAACGGTGAACTGTGTGAAACTATATTTAGATGTCCATATGTTGATAAGCACCGCGAGATATAGCTATATGACTCCAAACAATTTTATAGCGAGCAGGATGGTAAAATACAAAATAAGAAGGCAATATTTGTATATATATATATATATATATATATATATATATATATATATATATATATATGTATATATATAAACGTATATATGTACATATATATATATATAGATATATATATATATATATATATATATATATATATATATATATACTTATTTATGCCGATTTTATGCTTGCTTTCTTTTTGACTTACAGATCTCACGTTGATGTTGACGTATAAAACTGAAGAAGTGTGTTTATAGAAACAAATCCTATGTTAGTCATAGCTGACAGATTTGTTTCAATATCATGCCGAGAAAGGCAAATATAAAAAGAATACAACTGCAGCAACAACATAAATAATAGCTACAGGAACAACTTTAACAGCATTACAACAACAAGACCAACTACAAGTGGAATGACAAAAACACCATACAAGCATCAATAGAAAAATCTCCAATATCGTGTCTTTGGACTTCATTTTTCTTTTTTATTATCGATATCTGATACTAGTGTTTATTTATTTATTTAGTTGTCTAACTATTTCTGTCTTTTTCTCGTTTACATCCAGCTTTTATTCATTCTTCCTACTTCATTTGCTCTAACACTTCCCTTTATATAGTTCTTTCTTTCTTTCCTTCTGTCTGTCTCCTTTCTTCCATTTCGCTCTCCTAATATCTATATCTCTATGAATTTCTCTCTGCCGTTTTTGTCACCATATACCTCTCATCCATCTATTTTCATGTGCATGTAAATATATATGTATATATATATATATATATATATATATATATATATATATATATATATATATATATATATATATATATATATATATATATATACGTATATATATATACGTATATATATATATATATATATATATATATATATATATATATATATATATATATATATATATATATATATATATATATATATATATATATATATATATATATATATATATATATATACATATATATACATATATATACATATATATAAATATATATATGTATACAGACACACACATATATACACACACACATTTATACATACACACAAATACATATGCATATATAGTTACTTTCACATATATTTCGAAGGATGACAGGTAGATAGTCACATACACACACATATATATGTATCTATACTTGTATGTATATATTTACATATTCATATATGCACTACAATGTAGGAGATGCATAAGTTAAAGAAGCGATATATAAGTATAACATAAATTCATCTGTGGGTGTGTGTATGTGTATGTATCTATGTATATATATATATGTATGTATTCAGCCATCTATATATTACTTTGACATATCTCACTTATTGTTATAACACGTAGATTATAGTAATTCTATTAGTACGAAAGTGAGCTAGGGCGAAAACTGCTGTAATAATTCTTAGAGTGTGTTAAGCGATCGTAAACATGGACATATGTCACATACTAACGAAATACATAATGGTACACATGCATGTTTGGACGTGTTTTCGAACCTGGAGACACGTGACAGACTTGTTAGTGCATCGGACAAATGATCATGATCATGCAGGAGTAAGATCGTTTCTTCTATTGTCGATGCCTGGTTACTTGCATCAGATCACATTTATGCCCCTTCCTCTTTTTTCTTTTAGTAATAACCTGGATCTTCGGCTGATTCAGTATTGGTGGAGCGAAAGAGAGTTTTTGCATCTTCACTACTACATAAGCACATAAATCAACAATTAGCGAAAGTATGGTACACGTAGCCACGTTGTTATTGCTTGGGAGTGATGCTTTGTATCTCATAAACTCACAAATAGAAATGCACACGCCCCGCCCCTATACATATGTATATATATATATATATATATATATATATATATATATATATATATATATATATATATATATATATATATATATATATACTTGAAATAGCTTACGTATTTCACCTCTATTCATTCAGTAATCAATATATATATATATATATATATATATATATATTGATTACTGAATGAATAGAGGTGAAATACGTAAGCTATTTCAAGTTTCAGGGAAATATACTATTTCGGCAATGGAGCGATACTTGTATAGCATATCGTGCACGATCTGTCAATCATTCATTGAAGGATACATCATTCTCACTGCAATGAATACTTTTCTTGTTCATACCACCATATAACGAATGGTGTATTAAACACAAATATGTGCATTCAAAATATACAGGAATATATATATAATTTCCCCAAAAGATATCTTACAATATTATAAACTATTAAAATAATTATACATATTTTGATATGATAAATATCTTGCACTATACAAAAATTCCTTCTTCAGATATCGCTAGGAATTGATCGAGTCACTGCTATAATCACTCACACTCACACATAAATATATACATATATATATGATATGTATGTATATATGCATGCATCTATATGTACATATACACATACGCACGCATATATATTTATATTTATATTTATACGTGTGATATACATTTATCTGAAATTTAATCTCCTCACTCACAGTTCCTTTTTTTCTTAACACAAATATCACAATATCACTTTGATCATATTCCTCCTGTTGCACATGTTAAAAAAATACATATGACTACACAGCAAACAAATGTCAATATTCCTAACTTTCACACAAAATTATGTTTGATGTGGCATCGATTCTAACGTAAAAACAAAAAAGATAACATAATCTTTCATATATTTAAATATCAACTTACAGAAATCTGAATATATTAATGAGTCGCATACTTTTACATAATTCTGAAAATAAATGTGATGATGTAATGTAATTAAAAATAAACATTTTTACAATTATTATTCT